>NW_027154190.1:7776-16260 GCF_002600585.1 Cystoisospora suis
GATTAAAGATAGATAGATAGTGACGCTAGAAACCTGACAGACATACACACATATAGGCCGGTATCCTACTATCCGCTACCCGTATATAAGACGAAGACGCCGAAGGTGTTTATGTTGCGCTGTATACGGAAAGAAGTATATTCTTACCTTGCTCATAGGCAGCATAGAGCCGTATGATGTAGGGATGAAGGACTTTACGCAGAACTTCGATCTCTGTATATACGTTGCTCTCTAATACCTTCTTCTTGTTTACAGCCTTCACAACGACCTTCTCCCCTGAGAAAGAAAGAGACAGAACGGAGAAAAGGAAGATATTCACACACAATGGATACATACACACTCAGAAGGGCTCCACCCATGAAGAGGAGTAAGACTAAGAAGTACATACACATCCATGGATCTAGACCTTTCCTATGTTTGTCTGTACCGATCAAATAGAATACATCCAGAAAAGGCAGGAAAGAAAGGCATCCACATATGTCTTCTTCGTCGTGGGATAGATAGACAGCTCTCCTCTGGTCTTCCTACGTATTCCTTGCAATGATGACTTTCTACCGCCTCCTACTGAGTGATCGTAGCCATATAGAAGATAGTTACATATATAGACGGAGAGATATGTAGATATAAACAATGTGAAAGACAGACAGATGCATGCAAGCTTATACATTCCTGTATGTGTACTGTGGATCCTTCCCCTGCATAGAAAATCTGCTCCCAACTGCCTTCTCTCTCTTTCGTTCTCCCTCCCTCGCAATTCTCTCTGTCTCTTCACAAATGGAGCTATAAAGAGAGAGGACGATGGAGAGGAAGACATGAGAATTCAGTGACAAGACTCGAGAGAGAGACCGCATGCAGTCCTTACCTGTGAACAGATGTACTCCTATATACACCTTCGCAAAACTCCCTTCACCTGCAACACCATCACAAGGGACATTCGCACAACTTTCTTTCCGTCCGTTAGAATGAGAGGAGCCTTTTCGCTATTCCTCGTCGGGAAGACATTCACCTTGGAGAATACAAAGAGGATTACGATTTCTTGAAGAAGGGATGAAGCGTCAGGAGATATGAGAGGTATAGCCACAGGGAGACGATTGATGACCGTCTTGCTCACTACACTGAAAGACAACAGAAGGAAGGGTGTCGACACCTCTGTCAATCTCTTCTCTTCTCTTCTTCGCGAACATTTAGACCTCCGACTAGAGAGACACAACACGCCGATGTGGTGCCTCGGCTTACTGTGCTGTATACACACTACCCGTGATATACACCGCTACACCTGCTTCAGATATGAGATGTGTTAAATAAAACACATCCACAAGACAAAAGACTTCGCTACACATCCCTAGATCTTCATGCATGCAGTATCTTGATATACATAGTCATACTAACGTACAACGAGAGGAACAAGCCATTCGTCCACCAAACCGCACTCTAAACCGTCTAATTGACAAGAACGCAGTAGACACAAGATACACCAGACAAACAGACAGCGCATGACAAGCATCTTCTTTCTTTCTTTCCTTCTTTCTTTCTCTCCCCTCTTCTTTCTCGCTTGGAACTTTCCCTCCCTTTCTTCGTAGGTGGCCTGTATTCCTTCCTGTTTCTCCAAGAGCATCAAGGACTTACCGATAAAATCTGTGAGTCGATAGAGATCTGTGAATTTGAGAAGGCGACAGCCTAACTGCTGAAGGGTGCTCAACCACAGATCGCAGATACGCGCCTCTGTGCACTGGAACTCGTATTCCCCATTGCTGGCTATGATATACACGCATGGCCTATCAGGAGAAAAGCACATACACAGCGAGAATAAGACAACAGGAGGATGAAAGACAAACAAGATAGACCCAGATCACACCGATCTATCTATCCTCTTGAGGTGACAGCGCAATGTGTAAGAACGGAGAAAACGTTCATCGCACCGCCGTCATCGAGAAAGGCAGGAGATCAGTCTCTCCCCTCCAGGAGAGGAGAAAAGAAAGACGGACGAAGAAAGAGAGAAAAGCGAAGGTAACAAGATAAGCATTATGAGTCGCATTCATCATGTATGTCATCCCTACACTCCACTACAACATGCACAAGACAACATAGGCTACTGTGTCATCCATACATGGTCATCTCAAAACATTAGATATCTTCATAGACATAGCTATCCATGTACATATGTATGTACACACATATAGATATAGATACCAAGATACATCCTCGGATTGTATGAAGATCTCTATCTAGTCCGATATGCAGAATGTCTCCCCCCCCTTGTCCTTCTTTCGCTGAAAGTCGTCGAGAATCGAAGAGAGAAAAAAACAAATCCATGAAAGAAGGGTCTCACGCGGACATACCATTGATGCCTGCTCCCTATAGATCTACATATGTATATAAATGTATACACCCTCTGCATCTATCCATCTCTAACCCACCTGTCTGAATCCATCTCTATCTCTCTATCCCCTGTATGTGTCTCCCCCTTCTATGCTGAGTTGCTTCTTCTCTCCTGTAGGCTTACTGTTGTTCTTATGACGAGGCTCCCCTCTCGCCACGTATCTCCTATAATAATAGATGATGAGAATGATCTATGACTCTTAAACCAAGATATCGACTTCTCTTTCTCAAACTTCTTCCTTCTCAGGAACAGTCTTCTCCTTGTCTCCTCCAGCATCCCATACCTCCTATCTATGTACACATTTCCCATCGATATCCGATCCGTCTGTGACTATATGCCGATGATGTAGGTGTAGGTGTACACATACATGTATGGATGAATCGACCTACGTATACGCACACACGTATATATGATGAGAAAGAGCATCCATCTCCATGTTTCCCTCTTACCACTGTTCAGTAATGTATGCTTGACTAGGCGAACCTCATACATGTATGTATGAATCGACCTATACACAGACATCAATACATATATATATATATATGAATGGAAAGCGCACTGCTGTATTTCTTTCTTACCCTTGTTCCGTTATATTATTGACTAGGCGAGCTTCCGCAAGAGGAATTTTGAACTTGGGAGTTGTGGAGGTCTTATCCCTCCAACAGAGGAGACAGAATCGATGCGAATACCCCTGCCCCTCCCCGCTCAGCCCCCCACCTCCATCCGCAGATGAAGAAGAAGAAGATGCCTCACGACATTCCTGACGAGACGAAGAAGAAGAAAAGGCATCTGACGAAGGCGAAGATGAAGAAGAAGATGAAGATGAAGAAGAAGATGAAGAGGAGGAGGAGGTGTTATGATCTCTATGATCATCCTCTTGATGTCCAGAAGAAGATGAAGGCGACCAGGCTTCATCTAATAGACTCGGTGAGTCAGGCAGCTGAGGAGAAGAAGAAGAAGACTGGTGAACAGTTCTTCTCCCACACGAGGATCTTTGTTTCTTTAATGAGGGATCTTCTTGTCTCGCCCCCGCCGCACCCCTCTGTTGTTCTCCTTCAAGGGACGTATAAGAAGGTGAATCTGCAGTTTTACTATGAAGTGAGAGATCGGCACCGGGGGAAGATGAATCTTGTGCTTGAGAAGGAAGAGCTTGCTGCGAAGATAAAGGAAGTAAGACCTCTCCATCTTCATCTAACTCAAAAGACACATACTTCGTCACTCGGGTAGCTAGCGGCAGTAGTAACCGCTTTCCTAGAAGGGCCGCAAATCTCTCCATCAGTTGAAAGACAATGCCGGGTGAAGAGAAAGACGAAGAAAAGACGAGAGATGTTTCTTCTCGAAGGAACCCAGGCTACTACTACTACTGTTTCTCCGAGATAAAATACAACAAGCTCGAGAAAGATGCATAAAGAACTTCTTATACCCCTGCCTCACGACGATACACATATGGACATCTAGGCAGCATAGATATTCTCTAGAAGCCAGATATCATTAGAGACACACAGACAAAGAGGAAGAGGGGACATACAGATGTGTGGATGTCCTAGAGACGGAGGATGATGGATGAAGACGTAAATGCAGGCGGCATGTTGTGTGAAGAAAGAGAAGGGGGGTTGTTCACAGGGAGAAAGGGAGGGAAAGAAAAATATGAAGAGAAGATGAAGCGATCTTCTTTCTCCTGTAATAATGACGATACCATCCTCTTCTTGAATGCCTACCAAGGAATGGATGAAGAGGCCAAGGCAAAACTTCGAGGGGAGAAACTATAGGGAACGACGAAAATATCTCTCTACACTCATCTCTCTTTCTCTCTCTCTCTTTCTCTCTTTCATATGAGCAGAGAAACCTTCTTCACAATTGCATGCAAAGAAAAAGAACTGCAGAATGCATGGAATATATATATATATATATATCGGACTTCAAAGTACATCTATACGCTAGAGCTCAATGTATATAATGCACATAGATAGATCTACATGTATATAAGAAGATAAAGACACCCCGGTGAATGTATTATTCTGAGGGAAGGAGGGAGGCCATTGAATCTCCTCTACCTTCGTTAGTAAATCAGTGCTTGCGATGTACGGACATGCCTCCTTGATGCGGAGCTTTTTCGATCAAGAGAAACCTTAAGACGAAATGATGGGTGACGGAGATGGACGGAAGGCTTAGCGTTAACGTGCTCTTCTATGTGTGGATTCGAAGATGATCATGGTTGAGGTGTATGTACACCCGAACGCGGAGAGAGCAGGAATGAATGAGGCAGTGCATCAACCTACCAGATTATGGTGCCCACCCCGATACAGAAGGAGAGATGGCAATAGACGATAGAACGGGGATCGAAATGTTGAATGAAGCGAAAGATGTTTTCGAAATATGAAACACGCACTACTATCTCTATCTGTATACATTTGTATACATCTAAAGAGAGTGTGTGCTTAACCTGTCTGATATGTCTCTGGTGAAATAGAGATCTCTGTTTGAAATCTTACCTTAAATACAACACAAGAACGGTTCATATTCTAGGGGCACTTTCTAACTATAAAACTATATCTTTCTATCTCCCTCTTCTTCCGCACAGGGCGAAGGGAAAGGAAGCAAGAAAGACATACAGACAAAGTCACCCGTGCAGACTCATCACGATACACACATAAGAAACCCCCCTCACCAAGAAAATCCCAATGAAACAGCGCTGCCGTATCTTCTCTTCTTCTCTCTTTTCTCTCTTATCCTCTCTATCTCTCGATCTATCTCCTAACACGAGACATCCTCTCCCCCCTCAATGCTGAAGAAGAAGAACGAATAGTAACGGAGAGGCAGGTTACAGCCGCAATACCAAACCGTCGGAAGGGGATGAACGGACTTGAAGGAAACTTGAGCTTGAGCAGCTGATCTTGGAAGGATGAAAGAGATTGATAGATAGATAGATAGGCTTGGAGAGAAAGATGAAGAAAGATAGAAAGAAAGATACATACATACATACACTCCGGCGAAATCTCGGAAGAAAGCATGTGTGTGCGCAGACCTGAGAAAATAATCGCGAGATGACTGGGGAGGAAGAGGAGGAAAGACAAGGGAGACAGAGTGACGAGGAAGAGGAGGAGAGAGACTGCAGTCTATCTCCGTTCGTGTCTGTCTACCTTTCCCTTCTTTCTTTCCTTTCCTTTAATGACCTCTTTGAAGCTACCTACCTACCAAATACACGAACCATACAAGATCACGCGACGAATCCGAACGAAAGACAATGAGCGAGACTTTGAAAGAAGTTGATGGGATTGATGGTCTATTTATCTTCCTTTCTCTCTTCCTTCCTTTCTTCTCTCTTTCAGAAGAAGAGGAGACACCTCACATATGGCGATACCACAAAAGAAAAATCCTGCATTCATAGAATGAACCTTTTCAGGTCTTCCTTCTCTTCATGATCCTTTTCCTTGTCAACCACGCGGCCGTCCCTCATCAATCGATGTCCCTAGTTATTTAGCTTTCTATCTTCCATTTCTCACCAAAGGAAAGAAAAAGAAGACAGATAAAGAACATCTAGACGTCTGACGATAGAGAGAGAGACAGGTAACGAAAAAATCTTCCCTCCTCTGCTTGTCAGATTAATACCACGTGAAGAGGAGGCCGGTGGAGGTAGCCCTCGGAAAAGCGAAAAGGGGAGGACGGAAAGAAAAGAAAGAATGAAAAGAAAGTAAAGCCAACAACATACAATGACGATATGAACGATGAACCTCCTTCTCCTGTGAAACGAAAAGAAGAAGGAAGAAGAAGAAAGGCAAGAAACGGACGAGATGGACCCGCGGGTGGCCTGCGGAGAATAAAAACTTGAAGAAGAGGAATGTGAGACGAGAAAGCCAAGAAAAAATAGATAAAACAACTGGCTCGTGTGTCTTCTTCTTCTCTCTTTTCTTCTTTCTTTCGATTCGGTTGTCGGAGGTTAATAAACAAATAATGTACACAGCGCCAGAAAGAAAAAAAAAGAGAATGAGAATGGTGATCGGAATAGGAAGAGCAGCTGGAACGGCTTGCTTTTCTTTATCAAACAAAAACTTGGGATGTTTTCTCTTTCGGGGCTTCGATTGTGGGCGTTGTTGGTCTATTTAGTCTCGATGGTGAGGAAGGAAATTGAGAAGCAACAACTGGCTACAACGGCTGGATGAGGAAAGAGGAGGAGGAAGACTCGATAAAGTTGTCATGAGCTTCCGTCCCCCTGCAATCGCACCGCACATTGGAAGAAAGTGATGCTTTCCTTTCTTTCATAAAGACCTTCTGAACAAATCCAGAGCCCCAAGGTCGTTGTCGATCAGATATTTCTCTCTCAAATTCTTCTCCTTCGTTGATCACGACAACAACAATAAGCAAACACGCATCATAACACCAAGCAGGCAGCACTCACGCAAGCAACCAGGCAGGTAGCGCGGCGGTGGTTGATCGGAATGGTAAGGAGAGGATTCCGTTCGATGATGCACGGCGGGATAGCTTTTTACCATCCAGACTCATGAATTATTGCTGAGAATGAACAGAAGTCACGCCTGCCTAGCAAGATACAAAAAAAGAGAAAAAAGAGGCGTTTGTCTTGAACGACAAAAGACGGCAAAAAGTTGGAAACCTTGAGAGATAGATAGATAGATGGAGCACAACAACAACAACCAACCAACCAAGTGCAGCAGCAGCAGAAGCAGGTGGTGATGGTGGTGGTTGCAGGTGTTTGTTCATAACACCTGCCGAGCAGGCATAGCAACAACAATCGACTCGGTTGCGGCTTTCGTTTGATCGATTTTGACTCTCCTTCTACGATTTCCCATCTATTCTAAAAAAGATCCATCGCCATCATACAAGATAGAACCGATCAACCGACAATAGCGACCATCCAATCACCCAGCCAACAAATGGCGATATATTGGCTCCAACTCATATAGCCGCACAAGACCCACCATCACCACCATTCTCACGCCTCAACCACTCACTCCTTCGCGGCAACGATCGATCAATCTCCAGCTCGCTGGCTGCCTGGGTGAGCATCGATCTTATAGTTAAACACTCGATGCTGCTCGGAATGGTCGGGTAACGGACGGAGAGAAGGCACCGGGACCGGGCTTTCTCCGGTCTGAATCACCACCGTGGTAGCGATGGCAAAGTGGTGATAGCGCTAGCTAGCCATTAGGGATAGCTAACCCCCGATGGAAGTCCCGGTACGCATCTTTTAGCCTCGATAGAAGATATTCCAGCGCATTAACATGCTGAGGTCCGACACGGACACCAGCGGGAGGGACCCGGTTGTTGTTTGGGCTATGTCTCTTTTTATCTCTCGCCTTATCCCGTTTGTCCGGTGGAGTCTTCAATAACCCCTGGCTGTCTATTACTGGCTAGCTTGACGACGTGGGTGTCAGGTGTCCAGGGCGATTCACCGACAAATCCAACCGGGAAAAAGGAGGAGGGAAATGAAGGGCGGGGAGATGTTGAGGGGAGGCCGCGGGGGTAGCGAACAGTTGGGGAATCCTTGGTGAAGCGAATCAGTGGAAACGAAAAAAGACCCTCGTGCGATAGGACGCTCAACAGACGACCAATCGTCCATGATCGCTGGTGGAACTGATACCGACTTCAATGAAGTCGTATAATGGTGTCTTTTCAAGCCCGAAAGAGAAACATTCATATTTTTTCTGAAAACGCGTGGATGCTCCGACAAGTATTGCGTGTTTCAAATGATCAGTATTGTATTCCGAAGTTTGTGTCTTCTCAGCTTTCTCCCTTGGAGCGAGCGCTTACCACCGACTGACTGTCGTCTTCATACCATTCACTTGTGTCTCTTCCAAGGGAGAACCCATGGACTGCTTACTGTTCCGTAATTAGTGGTGAACACGGGAAAGGAGGTAAAGCAAGGGCCGGTTCTCATTCAGGTTTTCTTGCTTCTCGATAGATGGGATTTCGAACTACGGGCCGTGACGGCTGGCTCTGTCATCTGAAGGAGGAGAAAGGAAGAAACGCGGTACACCCCACCTGTTCCATATAAGATTCTCTGAAAGATGTGACAGTCTGGTAAGCACAACCCAGGCAGAGAAAGACGTCTCCTGGTAATGTTGCGTACCGCGTTTCTTCCTTTCTCC
>NW_027154190.1:16342-17853 GCF_002600585.1 Cystoisospora suis
TTCTCCCTTGGAAGAGACACATGCGTAAATCCTCACCCAGAGAACCTTTTCCAGACACGTCCGGTTGTTACCCTTTCGGGTTCGCATAAACACCTGAAGCAGCCAAAATTCTCTTGCAATCTCTTGTGTTCCTTTCGATTGGGTTGAAACATGAATCAACTGAAGCTACAGAAAGAACACCCACTCCCCTCTTGTCCCGACTTGTTCTTTCGTTGATGCTTCGCTTCTACTGTTTCTTACCCGGTGAATTTAGCCAGTCTGATATGTGTTACGCACCCTGGCTGTGTTGATGGTGGTAATCGCCATCGACAATAGCGTCTCATTTGCGATCTTCAAAAGAAAGCCCATCCTGTCTCAGTTCTTCTCGATAGAACGGGTGACTGNNGCGAGTCCCTGAACTCAGCTCCTTCTTAACTAGCTTTTCTCTTTTTGGAGTCTGGTATACCTTATTGAGAAAATATGCATTTCCTTGTTTTAAAACAGTCTCGTCTGCTCCTCACCCACACAGTTTAGGGCTTTTGACTTCCGAATGCGCTCTACAACCCCAGGAGACAAGAGACTTAGGTCTCCACCTCTTTCTTTTCCCGCGGACTGGAGAGAACCTTCAAAGCCCCAGGAATGTCCTTCATCGTCACCGTTCCCTGATCGAACCTTTCGTGCGATTTCTATCCAAACTCATCCCTTCTCTTTCCTTGGTATTGTCCTAACTTACATAGGACCCTCACTGAAGTCTCACAGATGGTACCCCCTAACCATGCAATGGAGAACCCTTTTCCAAATGGGAGCCTACCGACATACTGCTAGCTCCATGGCTATTCCACTCATGACCATTCTAGCAGGTCAGCATTTAGATAGACTCCGCCTACCCTCCTGTTTCCTGCATCTGCAGAAACCTCTTATACTTTCAAGACAAGCATTTACTTTGCTTTTCTTGTCTCCTGTATTTATCGCCGTCCAGGAATCTCTCCGCTTGTATTTTCGACCGGGAAAGAGAAAGACAGACTCCCTAACCTCTCTCCCTCCTTTTCGTGAATCGAAGAGCTTTGAAAAAGTTTCCGACAGATAGCGAGAGCTAGCCATCCGCCGATATATAACATATACACACACATGGCTGTTCAACAGTGAAATGGAAAGACTTCAATGTACATGTGCATGCGCGAATCAAGAAATTTTACCACAGGTAAGCAATCCCAAACGAGGCATTGTCGGTTGAAGTTTTTCTCTTCATGAAACGTCTCGCGTTCCCGAAATGACTCGCCTTCCCACCTCAAGACCCATGGTGCACCCATGCCTTCTTCTTTCGTTCTTGAGAGAAGGAACTTTTCTGAACACGAAGATCTCAACCGATTCTCAGCCTCTCCCTCCTCTTTCCATCGATTCATCATAAGCTCTCCACATGTCTACTCAATGAAAACAGCAAGTAAGCACTTCGCACCTATCCCTGCTGTATGTACACCAAGGCGTGCCAGCACTACCTAAGTATTGAAAAACATGGAAAAATCTATACACAT
>NW_027154190.1:18060-18251 GCF_002600585.1 Cystoisospora suis
TACATCCGCCACTCCATTGAAGTTTTCTCGTATCTCTCTAAGAAGTTGTATAGAAACCGAGAAGATCGGACCCATGACGGGAGAACGACAGGAGGAGTGTTCTTCTAGAAATGACAATGAATGCTTTCTTTCTTATAGGAGAAGATTCTCCCCAGGAATCTTCTCTTCGTCTTACTTTCCCCCCCCCCCCC
>NW_027154191.1:0-361 GCF_002600585.1 Cystoisospora suis
GGGGCGCCTCACTTCTACCACAGTGAGGATTAACAACTATCTCGGCTCCTGACGACCCGGCGCCGTCCTGCTTAGGTGGTGGCCGCGAGGCAGGCAACGCCTCAGTCTGCGCTCGCGCAGCAACCATATCCGCAGGGCCAGGCGCGTTGTGGCAGTCAACTGGGCGCTCCGCCCGTCGAACCCGCGGGAATGGCCAGGCGGTTCCCGGTTCCATAGGTAGTTCCAACAGCTAACGCTGTTGGAACTACCTAGTGACCTGCTTCACTTCTCTAGTGCGCACGTCCTGCACCTTGCATGTCTTATCGTTATCGAACCTCTCGATAACGATCCACGGTTCGCCCCACCTAGGCGCGAAATTAGC
>NW_027154192.1:0-5345 GCF_002600585.1 Cystoisospora suis
AGCGTCGGTAGTCCAGGGGTAGGATGGAACCCTCCCAAGGTTGCATCCTACCCCTGGACTACTGACGCTGTCAATATATCCCCAACTCGCGAGACATACTACGATCGGGGAAGTGCTTCTCAGATCATGACCCACATATAACAAGAACGTGCGTCAGCCGGGACTCGAACCCGGATCGCAACCTTGGGAGGGTTGCATCCTACCCCTGGACTACTGACGCTTACACACTATCGCTTCTAGGTACGGGAGATATCGGGGCGTTTCCCGGAGTGACTATCGCGAAGTACTCCAAGACAACGCGAGTGTTGCAAATAACCCGAAGTATCAGCTAGTGATTGGCTGTCCCATATCGCCGCGCCTACGCTATTGCACGAACTCCCTGACGGGCCGCCGCCGACAGCCCGCCCTAGGAAGACATCAGGAAAGGCCCTCTGATTGTACGCCGCGCCTGCCCAATCCGAGTACCCCATCCGAGGCCTATAGTCTCGAAAGTGCTGTTATTAGTCGTCTGCTCACGACTTGTCCAGCAGAAACGCTGTGAGATAGTGCGGTTGTTACGCATTCGGTCGGAGTCGAGGGTGACGTACAACCCAGACCCACATCTCCACATCAACCCCCAAACCTATCCTGCCCCACCACCTAGCTGCTTGTGGTCGCGCAATCCAGTCATTTTGGCTGGACAGTTGGTACAAACATTGATGCACGTTTTTCTCTAGAATGACTTCCGCTCGAAAGATCGGCACTACCTTCTTGCTACATGTCCTGGATCGCATCGACTGACCTGCCAAGTGTAAATACAGTCGATAACTCATGTCAGTGGCCCCCCTCACCTCCTAGGATGGTCAAGGGAAGTGGGAAGGGACATTCGTTCGGAGAGTAACAAACGCAAGTGTTCAGACTTTCTTAGGCCGAGAACAATGAGTCGTCACATGCAGTCACATGGAGCTGATAGCCCGCCCAGTTGAGAACGCGAAACCGACCTCTCACAACACCGCATATTGCTCCCTCTTCAAAAGTATCTACTACAATTGCGCTGATGATCCGTGTTTGAATCTCAGCGCTACACTCAGTAGCGAGTGCGGCTGACATGACTGGAACGAAGCAGCACTGACTGACTGCTCTCAGAAACAATGAACCAAACATCAGCCTCTCTCAAGCGACTGGTAAAGCTGAGAGAAAACATCACTCCCCCCCCCTCCTATTCCTACACAATTCCCCCTGCATTTTACCAAGAAAGACAGAGACCTCACGGCCCTGCTGGTTGAGTACATACGGGATTACGGCAGTGAAAGCTGGCGATAGTACAAGAAGAGACCTTCGAAAACCACCTCTCACATCCACACATCTGTATGTATCTACATGAAGATATGTAGATACAAGAGACGTAGATACTGTGGACCGTTTGAGCGTCCAGAGTCTACGGAGACCAGGAAGCCTATACCCCTCGCACGCACATCAAGACAAGTCTCTATGTCTATACATATAGGAGAGCTCAGAGGACCATCCTGAGTTCTATGTATTCTTTAGATGTGAATAGTACTAAGCGATATAGTCTGTGACGGATCGGCGGGATAACGTCGTTGACAGAAAGACATAAGCCTTTTAATCATTTGTATGTATTTTCGTGTGGTCTCATCATTCAAAATATGTGCTACTTGGGATGTGAAAAGCTTCGCTCGCCCTGCTCTCTCGTGAATGCCGACCATCGTTACTCCTACAGGCCACGCAGCATTCCCGATCGCCAATAGCATGTACCTGCCGCGTAAGAACACACAAGGCATCATCGTCACCATAACAGTCTCACCTCTTCAGAAGCAAGACATCGTGTAGCCATGGACACATGTATATAGAGGTATCTGGGTGTATATGTGCAACGACCACTTTCTCTACGTACCCCTGGCTACATATCTGCATAGAACGAAGCCAAGCATGCACGTACATCAATCTCCACATGCGAGACATCGCGTCTAGAGACATAGGTATTCCTGCACTCAAGTATAAGAAATGACGTCGCTCAAGCTTTCTCTCTCTAAAGACACGCGGTTACAATTCCTGTAACTCTCTTTAGCCTTCGTCCCTCCCCCCTCCCCCTCGTTGTGTGCAAGACGAAGAAGAAGACTAACGTATCATGAGCGCTTCGGTATTTCCTCTCATCGCAGCACTGAACAACGATGTAGAGCTTCTCCAAGATATCCGCTTCCAGTCTGTACGCAATAAGAAGAAAACCACAGCCGGACTTAACACGGAAACAAGCACTAAAATCAGATCTAGCCGTCCGTTCTGGATCTCTTCTTCTTCCTAGCCTTCAACCTTCATTGTTTTTCTTTTCCTTTCTTCAATTCAATGCACACGCAACTCGTCTCCCTCATCACGAGAGGAGAAAGGGACAGGGGGGGGTCAGAGTGAATGCATGTATATATGAAGGAGCATGCCTGTATGTATGAATGTATGTATGAACGTAGGAACACGTAAGTATGAACGTGTATGTATGTTAAGGTATGTCAACGTGTGCCGATGTACGAATATGTATGTGTCTATGTGTGTACGTACAACTGATATGTGTATGTATGTATGTATCTATGTATGTATGTGTACGCACAGCATCACCGCAAACAGAGAATAGATCCGAAAAAACCTGCCCTCTCGAACCCCCTGCCTGTAGATAGGCCGCCGTCCCCCGTTGTATGTGAGAGCTCTAGAGTGAAAGGAACCAAGCTCCACACGTCTCACTCTAATATGTGCAAGGTAGGCTTACTCCTTGGCTCTTAATTTCCGGAGTAAAGGCTTCAAGTCTTTTCGTGTTTGTCGCTGTAGATTCGTGGCAAACCTTCCCTCGGCTGTATGTTTTTCGGAATCAGGCCTGAAAGAAAGAAAGAAAGAACGAGAGAAAACAAGATAGAGAAGAAGACACCTCCTCTTTTCCACTCTCTTTTCTTGTGATCTGTTTGTGAAACAAATCGATAAGCATCATGTGAAAGAAAAGAAAGACTTACCGAGCTTTAAGCTCTGCCTCCCACTCATGAAGCATACGCCTGACCCACCGAACGACTCTGAAGGAAACAAGAAGGAAAGGAAGCATAAACAAAGGGGGAGAGAGGAGGAGCCCGTCTAGAGAAACACTTGAAGGTAATTCATCAAAGTATGCACCGTCCCCTATGAAACAGACATTCCTCTTCATCCTCTTCTTCGATCCATACAATCTACCCACTCCGCAGAATTTCCCTCTTCTCTATGCTCGCTATGATTCAAGTGATAATGAAGACGACACCGTCTAGATGGCAGCTGCTCTAGAAGGGACGATACCTAGCTTGTCTTTCCCTCCTGTCTTCTTCCCCCGTTCGTCTTCTGTATCATCTCTCTCTAGGGCATAGACTGCGCTACCTTTCTTTTGTCTACTCAACACTCCCTTTGCCAGCGAGCGATAAACTGTAACACGTGGACCCCCCCATGCAAGATGAAGAGAAAGACTGCAGCAAAGATCCGACAAAAAACAAGAAACCTCTCCCTCTCTTCTCCATCCTCTCTTCTTCTTCTCTCCTTGAAGAGAAACTACATCCTTTCACACCCCACTGTCCCAATCGAACAACTTACGTCGTTTCCTTTGAGACTTTCTTTTCTTTACCTCCCCCTTCTTTCTTTTGATCGTCATTCTTCACACCTTCTTCGTACTCATCCTTTTCCTTCGTATCCTCCTCCTCATTCTCTTCCTCTTGACCTGCTTTCCCTCTCTGGGCATCTTCATCTACCGTGTTCGCTGCTGTCGCTGACGAAGAAGAAGAAAGACCTGAAGGTTCTCTCCTTCCGTCCTCAACAGCTCTCCCCTCTATCGCGATTGTAGACGTGTCTTCTCCGTTTCCTTTTCCTTCTTCATGTGAAGCTCCTTCGTGTAGTTTCTCACCAGACTTTTTCTTCTTCTTGTCTTTCTCGTCTCCTCTCCTACTGGCTGCCTCTTGATGTCCATTGGTATGCCGTGAATGTGATGGCTCCCCAAGTTCTAAAAGAACAGCATAGAAAGAAACATGCTGTTCTTCCACCTACATGCATGCGCCACAATGTAGGCGAGACATTCTGGCCCTCTCCGTCGAGAGATCTCTCTACCCGATCTGTATATACATGAGAATGATACGATGAGACTCACACTATACAAGATGCCTGCATGCGCCATGAGTCCGGCGGTATGGCATCGATGAAGGTGCATGCATAGATACACCCTTGAGGGCCTTTGAAGCTAAAGAAGACGTTTGTCTCCAGTCCTTTGGGCCTACAAGACTTAGAGTAGCGTCAGCGAAGTCTTAGGGTGGGGACTGAGTAGATAGGTAGGCATGCATACATACACAGATCAACAAAGATATCTAGATGACCACGACGGCAAAAGGAAGGATTGATGAAACTCCCTGGTCTCCACCTCACGTCGAAAAGGCAAGGGTTCCTCTACAGCAGAGAGAGCAAGTGGAAGAAGTAAAGTCGGTGAACACGTGATATCCTGATGGCGAGGTAAACCAAAAGTACTCAGGTGTGTACACATAGAAAGCTACGCATCTATGTATATAGACATAAAGGTGTGTGTGTGAGCACACACATACGTAATATAGACATACACAAGCCTCTGTCTCTCTCTCCATTTAGATACGTACATATGTACCCTGTCAACATACGTACGCAAAAGCACGATATGAAAAGGGCTACCCTTTCTAGGAGACGAGAGCTGCATGAAATCAGCAACTGCTGATGGATCCCAGTTTTCTTTACACAAGATACAGACGCTTGTAGAGGGGGAGAAACAAAGAAACAAAGACGTAAAAGAGAGACTTTCTTCTCTAGTTGAAACTGACCTTTATCGAAAGTATCTTCATCATCGTCTTCTTCTTCATCTTGAGGATTTAAGAAAGCATTCCTCTGTCCCGCCATCAACTCATCTTCATGGTGTAAGAGTTCCAACTGACATAAACGCGTATACCTGATAAAAACGGTCATCGATGCATGGAGAGACATACACACACCCGGAGATACAATTCTATAGAAACATAGATGCAAGGTAGATAGATAGATAGATTGAAAAGAAATACAGATTAAAAATAGGTAGACAGATAGATTAAAGGAATGTACAGATGAGAGATAGTAGACAGATTAAAGACGGGTAGATAGATAAGCAGACATCTTGAACAGAGGTACACAGAACACAAAGATAGACAGGGATATGAATAGATAGATCTATTATGACAGAGAGGACCGAGAGGATGAGCCATACAGATATAATGACATGACCAGGAATGTATCTAATCTTCCATGACGAGAATGACTACGAGACAGCAACAGACGGAAATCGCCTTTCCCCCCCCCCCCCC
>NW_027154192.1:5785-27692 GCF_002600585.1 Cystoisospora suis
AAGAAAGAAAGAAAGAGGCGGGGTGTCGTGATGTGGATTGCAGCAACTTCACACCACATGCCTTGAAGGTCAACAAGACTGTCCTCGGACTGAGATGAGAGGACTGTCAATATAAACAACACCCAGATCTCTCAAGACAATGTGATGAAGACCAACAGCGACTGCAGTCACAATACGATCTATCTACCCATCTTTAATCTCTCTATCTATCTTTAATCTGTCAATAATTCTCTGTTTTGATTAGTACTATTATTGACGTCAGAGCAAGGGTCAACCACCTTGAGCACGAGATGCGCCTGGAAGAGGAAGCCAAAAGAAAAGACTTCCGTCCATGGAGTGTGCATCTCTCGAGAGAAGACATGGAGATGTATATACACCTGCTGAGAGACGGGACTTACTGATCAACTGGCCGACACCTTCAGTAGTTGAATGAGCATCTGGTGCCTGTCCTGCAGTTCCCCCTTCTTCATTCTTCTTTCTTTTTCTTTCACTTAAGTGTCTCGCATATTCCTACTCTCCCACACGCCAATCCCGCCGCAAGCGTCCCACGATGAAAACAGCACATACATACACATACGAGAAGTAAGAAAAGACAGAGAAAATCACTTTATGAAGAACACAGTCGACAGAAATGGAGAGACAGAAATACACTGTCAAGGGAGGGTGAATGAAGGAAAGAAGAGAAAGACAGAAAGAACTGTCAAAAACGAACTCCAGATTGAGAAAATTTCGTTGTCTGTGACTTGCTAGCGACAATCAGCTACTTGAGAGATCATCCGCACCCTTAGGTGCAGATCAAGACGCAGAAGAAAAGAAGCAGTCTTCTTCTATCAATCCCTCTGATCAGAGAAAAGAGACGAGACAGTTGGCCTAATGAGTTCTCTCCAGCTCTCACACTGTAGGCTCCTTGATATGAAACACTAGAGAAAAATAGAAAGTCTGATTTGAGAGAAGTTGAGAGGAAGGGAAGATACGAAGCATAGACTCTAGGAAAAAATATTTTCTCCAATACAAAGTCTGCTTCATCATTCTCCCAACTGATCAACATCTGAACGTCCCTCCTTCTTGTCTTTTCTCCGTAGCCAAGAAAAGAAAAGAAGATCAACTAACGCGGCAAACCTCGGACCCTATAGGAGGGATGATAAACGGACCGGTCTTATATGTGAAGACGTTAGGTACGCAACTGTTTTCTTACATTGAGGCGTTCGATTTCTTCTCTCTTTCTTTTCTTTTCCTCCTCAATAGCTTTACGCCGGGCCTCTTCACGCTGCTGTTCCACTGTCTTTCCTCTACAAATCCAACGCTGCCCGGCGCTCTTCTTCTCCGCTGTCGTAAACACACATGGTGGAGGAAAAAAACAAACAGGCCAATTCACGCTCTCGACGCTTGTGACTACTGTTGGCAATGGAAGTCACCTCTCGCACCTACCCATTACACTCAAAGAGAGGAGATGGAGAGATGGGCAACTGAAGAGAAGACGAGATATCTCTAAAGAAGGTACAGTAAGATGGTTAGAGTTACTGTGTAAATGCAGATCTCCTGAAGAAAAAACAAAGAACTCTCGGCTCATAGACGGAGACACAGCTGCAAGGGGGCACGACAAAACAGCGAGAAGGTAGGTATCAAGAGATGATGTTTTCTTTCAGCTCTATGGGCGAACCAGAAGAAAGCTATAGAAGCGCAAAGAATGACACCTTTCTATAGAGGAGACCCAATGCTCTTTCTCGAAGCAGAGAAAAATGTAGTGTGTCTCCCACTGTTCTGAAGAAACGACACATCACGAGACGCACGGGCCCACTGCATGTACGCTACAGAAAGAAAGAAACAATGAAAGTAAAAGAAGAAAGGGGAGCTTCGAAAGTATGGATGAGACGGGAGATAATGGAAGATGGCAAGGCGAGGGTACAGAAGTCTTCATCTTAGCAAGAAAAAACCGAAAGACAAAACAAGGCCCATTCCTTCAACTCCATGAGTCGTACCTGAAACAGCCTCTTTCTGTTGACTGATAATGCTCTTCAAGAGATCCATGTCGATCAAAGATGAAGAGGAAACTCGCAACAACTACACCAAGAGAAGAGGATTCCTAATGACGACAAAAGAATCCGGAGGAAACCATCCGCAGAACAAGCAAGAAAGAGGACTAGAGGGCCCTCGACAGTCGAAGGGAGTAAGAGGAGAAGAAAAGACGGACTGGAGACAACGAGAGAAAGACGAATCAGAGACACATGCAAAAGGTGAGAAGGCGAGATGCCCAGATGTGGTAAAGAAAAGACTCCTGAGGAGAGGAAGAAAACATAGTTTTCACTAGATTTACGTGAGGCTGATAGAAAGATGACTCAAGAGCTTTTGACGTGTTGTTTTGAGGAAGAAAAGACGCCGGGTGATCGATCAGATCAGAAAGAGTTCAGGAGATCAATGTTTAGAAAGAAGAGGTCTTTCGGTCTCCAGGGGGCATATGGGTGCAGAGAGACGAGCGCAGGATAGAGAAAGAGAAAAAAAAGGGAAGAAAAAAGTGTGAACTGACTCCGGAAGATGAAGGAGAGAAAGCCAGACAACCATGAGAGCAGGTAGCTATCCTGAGAACCAAGGAAGAGAAAAGAAACGGGAGAAGTGCACAAGTGAGAAAAGAGATACGCAAAAGTCCAATATACAAACGTGTAGAGATACATTCGAGTATGGTTCAGTGTTTGTGAAGAGCTGTGAAGAGAGATGATTTACTCCGACAAGAGAGAAGAAAGGCGAACGCGCAGAGAGAAGACACGACCCAAGGAGGGGAGGCGGAAGACCGAAGAACACAATTCATGTGTGAGAAGCGACAAAATCCGCTTGGTGAATGAAGAAAACAGGAAATAAGAAAGCCGCAAGGGGAAAAAGAGTCTTCGGAAAGCTCGCCTCCGCCAGGCAGTTGAGACAGAAAAAGAAACGAAATGAGGGGAGTGCCCAGGTGGCTGCGTACAACCCTTGAAGAGAGAGAAAGCGGAGAGGTGACAAAACTACGGGGAACAGAAACCCCAACTCAGAAGAAAACAGCCGACAGCGTTGTCGGGTTGTGAGAGAAGCGAAGAAACAGTAGAAGATTCTCCGGCTGAGGAATTCTTGTCAACAGATGCAGCACGAATGGCATTGTGAGAAGGCACGCAAGACAGCGACCGAAAAGAAAAGCAGACATAAGCGCCTGTCTTTAAGGAGAGATGAAGAAGGCTCAGGGGAAAGAGGGGAAAAGGAACGAGAAAGAGAAAAGAGCGGAGACACCTTGCCATTCGTCTGACTTTGCATGCGCGTCAGTTCTCTCTCCTTCGCATGCTAGGGATAGGTTTGGCTTCTGTGTAACGCCGCATCTTCCCGTAACTGTTGTTTGTAGGTTCTTCCTCTTTTTCGGAAGATATCTGTTTCTTTTCCACTTTTCCCTTGATTGGATAAAAATTTCTGATAGGAGCAATCGTCTCCGTGGAGGTGAAGCTCCTTCGCGTTTCCGAGCTCCCGGGCTAGGCTACTACGTGTTTCTACGCCTGTACTCCCACTTCTCCCCTCCCTGGGGCGGGGAACTACCAGTCGTCGCTACTATGTTGATATGGTTCAGAAAGAGAGCAAGTGTCGAACTGAACGCATATGCAGAGGCGCCCAAATCATCTGTGTCTGGAAAGCAGGTAAGATGGGAAGAACTGTTGGAGTAACAAGTGGGTCGCAAAGAGCACGGCAGCACGAAAGAACCATTACGGCAGTGGTAGTGTAGATTCTCTATGGGAGACACGACGAGCGACCGCACACCCCCAGGCCGCGTCAGGGATAACAATACGGCTCTCGACGCCTGTATAGTCTGACTCCGGATTCGATTCGTCGGGGTGTCGATGTGACCTCGAAAGGAACAGAGCTCACCCGGCTAATACTCAATTGGTGTGCTGCTACAGGCTACGATGGGCGGCTAGGAATTCTGCTCGCAATGGTGAGAGCTATTTTTCTTGTCTAAGTTCTGGGACGCCTGGTGCCGTAACAGACACTACAGTACCGGGAAGACCTTGGACCTGCTAGGCAGGTGGCGAGGCTACACTTGTTGTTCCGCGGGGAGCCGACCTTTTGCGATGGCCAAAGAGACGCCCGCAGGGAGAGGACCGGGACACAGTCAATCATTTTGAAGGGTAAAGAATACTGTCTGTGGAAATAGTGCTAGTAGCTGCTCAAGCCCCGTAGGGCAGCTGAGTTGTACGCTTTGTATACTCTAATGGAAGCCCCTGACTATGGGGAGCGTGCGCAGGGGGCTCCGAACGCCGCGAACAACTAGGACTGCCGACTCGGTGTTCACGTTTACATCTTCACAGTGAAATTGTTTTTGTAGTGTGACACCGCGAGGACAAGCCGCTGGTGCAATCGGAGGCAAGGGCGAGCCTTAGTATTTCGTGCCGCCCTTGTTCTGCGGAAGGCACCGCAGAAGATGTCGCCAGTTCGTCCTCTGGTGGGGTGGGTCTCGCGGACAGACAGCGTGCTCGGACGAACTTGTGGTCAACTTGATAGTCCTAGTCCTTGTGCGTGGGGGGCGGAGGTGCAAATGGAGAAGAGACAGCAAGCATGAACTGTGAAACCCTGACGAAAGCATCCGCGGCCAAATCAGCCAGTGCACTTTTTGCAGCGGTTTCCCGCATGTCGAAGACAACACGCGGAGTCCCGTGTTCTCCGAGATGCACGCTGCTCGGAACAGAGTCATTCCAGACCTTAGAGCTAGGATAACCAAGTGACTGTACTGTGTGTAGGGACTCCGGTAATGTGGGCAACAGTTCAAAGAACTGATGTTTTGGTGGAGGGAAAGAGTGCATATCCCCTGCGGAGAGAGGACTGGGTAAAGCAGAGGCGTCTCCCCAAACGCCAGCGTGACAGAGAAAAACGCTTTAGATTCGACGTATACTATTGCCCTGCACGCGCAAGTGGGTTTATTGAGGGGTCTTCATCCCGCACTTCTTTAGTTTTGGCTGTTCACCGTTGTAAGTCATCACCGTAGCAGCAAGGGTATCGTCGTCTCTTTCTCATTTCTTTCTCTCTCACCCGGTAGTGTCCGCCTGCTGACAATTTTCTACGGAGGGAGCGCGTAGCACTGGGTTCCTGACAATCCCGTCTTCCCACACCACACTACTTCCCAATAGTCTGAAATGCCTTTTTTTTTTCAAAAAGAATGCCGATGCCGTCCGAAGCCGCACGCAGTGAGGGATGAAGTTGCTGCCAGACCAGAAACGGAGCTTATGACCTCCGCCGCACTACCTCCCCGCACGTGCAACTTCATTCTGCAGATCACGCAATAAAGTCTCTCTCTCTCATTCTTCATCAATGCCTACTCCATTCCTCCCCGCTTCCTGAAATCTTTCCTAATCCCTCAGTGGCCGGCGGAGGTCTGTGAAGAACTCGCGACGACGTTACTTCAATTTTCACAGTACCCCTGTGCCCTCAGTTGGTCAGCATAGAGGAGTTCTTTTTTTTCTGACACACTTTTACGTCCTCTGTCCGGCCCTCTTCCCTTCCGACACCATGTCCAGGGAAAGGTCCCATCCACACCAACAGCGTCACTTTTTAGGCAATGGCTGTGGCAGCCTGCAAACTTTCTGCGCCCATGACTCTGAATAGTTCTAATTTCTTGTAAGCTAGTTTGTACCTTTTTGCTATCGCGAAAGAGATGGCAACTGAAGGTGAACTTGCCCCAGAGGTTTGAGAAATAGACAAGCAGGCCTGCGAGCGGGCCTTCAGTACGACGTGGTCTGTCCAGCCTTTCTTTTTCAGTGCCTTTTTATTTCTTTCGAACAACTCTCTTTCGTCCTGTCCGGAGCCTATGAAGATGGCTGAATCTTTGTCTTTCTTCGAATCTCCAAGCATCATGTCCGCTGCGACCCGATGATAGGTGAGAGCCACCTCCGTATGCACATCTCATGCGTGATCGGCTTTCGTTGAAGAAATGGGCTTCACCTCTTGCCATTACTTGCACCACGCTATTTGGGAGCTGTCGCTGCCGTCGTAGAAGTCGGATAATTGGTTTTACGTGAAAGGATTTTATAGGAGCAATAACTAAAATCTCCCCTGCCAATCTCCCGATTCAGCTGCAGCCACCGCAGCTGCAGCAGCAGCAGCCGAGGAGGACTGATTGGGGGTGCTCCTGCTGCTCCTTGTCCTGCTGCTACTAGTAGCATGGTGGTTGTAGGAATACGCAGGGGGCGCTGGCATCTGAAGTCCTGCTTGGCAGGCTTGACTGGGCGTTTATTTTCCTTGGTTTCGCTTGTTTTCCTTTCTTTCTTGTTTGCGTTTCTATACCATTGTACTCATTTGTCATTTTCCAGCCGTATGAGCTGAAGAAGGTTGCCCTGTTCATGGCTTTTGTCCTGCAGAAGAATCATCCGCTCATGGCTGCTGGACTTCTCACCGCTTCTGTCTCCCCCATCATCGTCACTCTCCTCTCGCTCCTCACGCAGGGCGGCGGCGCGTAAGGGCGGGCCGTCGCCATCTGAGTGAGGAGGAGGAGGCTTCTTCTTATCCCCCCCGCCTCTACCTGCTGCTGCTGCCGCTGCTACGTACTGTTTCTGCTTGTCATTCCTGTGCTCCGAGCCTGTTTCCTTCTCCGTCTCTTCGCGTTTTTTTTCTTCCTTTTTCTGCATGTGGACTAAGACGGGTTAAGATGACGTTTTTGTCCTGTCCTTCTCATCAGAGCACAGCAATTGGGTCAGTACTGCAGCACCCGGCCTTCCGAGGAAACCCGCGGTGCCGCTCGTTCTTCTTCTTCCCTTTTCTTTTCCATCATATCCGTTCCCTCTTCCCTTGCTTCTGTTTCCGTCCGCATCAAGATGTAACCGGCAAAACCTGCAGTTCAGGATTCTTTTGTCTCCTGACATCTAGATAGAAACTCATTCTTTCTTCTCGTCTGTTTTTCTTGTGCTGCGCTCCCACGCAGCGACGTGCGAGGGAGACAGGGCGGGCCGACTGCATCATCACCCCTCCTTCAGTTTACCCTTCCTTCAATGACATCTTCTCCCTCCTTTCACTCAAGTGATGTGTAGATTGTTTCTCACTGAGGCTGGTGTTTCTCGTTACGTTTTCATTCTCTCTTTTTTACATGCTCCTGTTTACGTCTTACAGGTGTACAAGCCTTCAGTTTTTTCCACGTGCGAGTCAGCATGGTACATACCTCTGCAGCGAAGGCGGAGGTGTCCGTGACCGCTTCTGGAGAAGAGGGGGGGGGAGAAGGAGAAGATGCTCTTGCATGCCATGCAGGTTTTCCAGAGGGTGTAATGAAAGAGAAGTCTTCCCTTTCATTCGATTTGTCGTCGTCAGGTGGTCCTACTGACGAGCTAAACAGAAGCGGGTCGATGTCATACCCGTCAAGCACCGGTGACAGAGATACAGCCTCAGGGTGCTGTCTACTACCGTCCTTGGCAGTAGGGAGAAGTGAAGAGGATCAACAGACATCTCTTTCTAATTCTTTTGTTCAACATCACTGTAAGCAGAAGAACGCATCTTCATTCTTGTCGACGTTGAGCAATGCAGACAAGGATAGTGAAAGTCCTGAGAATCCTGTACAGGGGGGTGGAGAGCCCCCGTCCGGAAGCGAGAGCGTAGGGAGGCCCTGTTGGGAGTTTCCTTCCTTCTGCGACTCGACAGGTGAAGGGGTGGGAGGAGGCGAGTCGTCGCCTCCCTCGATATCTTTTTTTCCCTCTGTTGGATTAGTAGGTGTCAATAATTCCCGACAGATACCGAGGAGTCCGACAAACAGTGCATGTGGAGGGGGGTCGCCAGCCGCTGCTGCGGTTGTAGCAGCAGCTGTATGTACCCCATCGACATGCGCATCTCAGTCGTCTCCGTTGTCCGTTGTCTCGTCCTTGAGGTCGACGGAACCTGCAGATTTCTCTCCACAAAGTAGCCTTGTTGTGCCTTCTCTCTCTCCCTTAGGGAGTGGTGACATCCCGGTCACTACTCTAGGAGAAGGGAGCGCGTCGTCAGCTGTTGCTTTAGTATCGGTTCCCGATACAATGCCAGATGGACACACACGCTCTAGAGAACCCGACTACACGCTTCCGTACATGGAGAGCAAAGAGAAGCGAGGAGGCGGAGAGGCCGAGGAGGATGGAGGTGTATGGCGAGGGGGTCCTCAAGAATCATCGTTGAGTGGCAAGTCGTACAGTGCTGGAGAGGGAGAAGAAGAGCAAGAGCTCTCAAAGCGGAGGGATGGAGAAGAACTGAAGCCAGTAGCCGGGAGACGGGAAAGAAAAAGGCAACGTGAGGAAGAAGATCAACCCGAGGCGGGATCTTTGAAGGGACCCAGCGAACCGCCTTGCGACGACGAATCATCGTCACCGCGAAAGATCTCTCAGAGAGGTAACGGTTCCTCTTATTCTCGGTGTACCAATAGTTCACCTGAGGCAGTTATCCCCTCTCCATCTTCTCAGACATCTTGTCCTTTACTTTTCCCGACCGAAGCCTCTCCATCTTCGACATCTCTTGCCTTTGCTGCGTCTTCTTCCTCTTCTTCTCTTCTTACCTCGCACGATGGCTCTTCGGCAAATGGCTCGGAAGAAGGGGTCTCATCTCCTTCACTCGTGTCAACATCTTCATCTGCGTCAGCTGTCTCGGGAGGTGGTGGTGAAGCCCTCCTCACAACAAATGTTCCCACAGCGTCTTTCGATCTTAAGACGAAACATGCTGACGAAGAGGATTCAGAAGATCAGATAGGGTTTGTACCGTCATCTATATCTAAACCAACCGAAGACCCTTCTCTTTCTGCTACCTGCACGGAGATAGTCCCTGTCAGTGAGGATAGTTCCACGAGTCATCACAAACAATCTTCTCTCTCGCATGCTCCGTCATCTTCTTGTCTGCATGCTGACCTGGAGACCTTGTCGTCGGAGGCGTTCTCTCCTCCTCCTCCACCTACTTCTATATCAGCTCTGCCTGAAGATCAGCCCAGTGTTCATCATGACGTCCGTCCTCAGTCCGTGTCGATTTCATCCTCCTTCCCTCTAATTTCGTTCCCAAAGAAGAACGACACTTCGTGTTCTTCGCCGTCTCTGTGCTCTTCCCCTTCCTCAAGAAAAGAGCTGAAAAAAGAAAGTATAGGGACCCCCCCTCTCGACATACCTGCTTGTGCCCTTTCCTCCTCTTCTGTCTTGTTACCCAAACTGCCCCCCGAGGTGTCTTCTTCGCACAGTCCATCTGTTGTCTCTCCTCTAGCAGAAGCGAAAGAAGAGACTTTGGCAGGCCGGGAGATAGATCCTTGTCTGCTAGATATGAAGGAAGAGAAATGCGGAGAAGATTCTTCATCGTCGCGGCTGGCATGCGAACGTGAAGATCCTCTTTCCATACCTTCCCTGTCAACATTCTCTCCATCCACCAGAATACATCCACAGAGACCCAACTCGTCCTCCTCTAGTAGTGGGTCTGCCGATATCTCTTCCTCGCGGCCCTTACGTTCTTCGAGGACTCCGTCCACAATAACTCTTGACTTTGCATCTGCGGCCTCGGCTTCTAGTGGCGTTTGTTCTTCACTCCCTCCCGCGACAGAAGATGGTCAAGTAGCTCCTGTCGCCTTATCATCTTCATCTGCTTTCTCTGCTTTAGAGCAACCAGTCCCAGAGGTAAATGATGACCACAGGTCATCTTCCCCTCACACAGAGACAATTCCAGTCAACTCAAAAGAGATGGAGGCAGGAGAGGAGGAAGGTGTGTCAGATGGAGAGCACCCTCTGGTATCTGATATCTCTTCTCTTTCATCCCCATCTTCCACCCTTGTCTCTTTGGCGCCTTCTACACCACCAGCACCACAGCCTTCATCTGTGCCCGGGGCTGTAACTCCCCCGCGTCCGGGATCAGGTTCTCTTTTTCAACAAGAAATGAAGGATAGAGGTACCGCCGGTCCTCCTGCCTGTGAAACAACAATGAGATCATCGGCACTGGCGTTAGCCGATAATCATTCACGAAATCTCCAAGGTGTCCTTTCTCAGAGTTCTCCGGATCCTCCAGAGAAGACTGCGTCAACTCCCACGACTCGACGAAGAGCCTCTCTCTCAAACGCTGCGGTGGTCGTAGCAGCTAGCCCTGCCAGTGATATAACAGCATCTAGTTCTCTGATGACACGAACCACAACTCCATCTCGAATGGCGCACACGACCTCTGGTCATCGTCATTCGACACATAAAGCAAATACTGTGGTGCGTGCATTGAATCCACGACTCCATACAAACCTCTCAACAGGGACACCTGTGATGTTGGCCGAGGGATCAGAAGGCGTGGGACTAAGTGTCTCTTCTCCTTCATCTAAGAAGGATACGAAGAGGGGAGACGGAGGGTCTGCTACGGATGATTACCCAGGGGGGGGTGTTATCGGGATGGATTCCTTGTGGCTCTTGAACAAGACAGCAACGCCCTCTCGTGCCTCAGTCATAGGTGAGGGAGATGAGAGGGGAGACGGAAGAGACAGGGGATCAGAGAGGAGGGAAGGGAGTGAGATGATAGGCGAGGATGAGGAGGCAGGACAGAATGAAGATGACGAAGTCACAAGACTTCATCGTTTAGATCTTCTAAGACATTCTCATGATCGGACTACCGTCGAATTGTATAAAATGGAGAAGGGAAGGTTAGTGGAGGAACTTGTCAGGAAAGCAAAGAAGTATCCGAAGGTCCCTGGGGTCTACTTTGATCGCTACCAGGTAGGTTGTTCGCCAGTGGACATAATCTATGTATCGTGGCCATGTGCCCTCATAACGATGACATCCAGAATCAAGCGTTCCTACCAGAAGTATTTCTCTCACGAGTTATATTCATAGTCTCCCCTCTTGCTTCTGTCTTCTTTCATGTGTGCGAGTGTAGACGCATGTAGTTATTGATATAAGGAAGGTATAAAGAAATTCAGAGGTGCAAACATGAGAAACCTACTGACTGATACTTCTTTCCGGACAACGCGGCAGCACTCCTTTACACGCGTATTGTATATCTCAAGAGGTGTCATGGTTCTCTTGCTTTTAAACTTCCTATTGTTCTTTCTTCCTGTATCGAGTTCCCAGGAAAGAAAAGAATCTTTGCATTGCATGAGAGAGTTTACGTGTGTACGTATGTCTATGTGTATCTATGTATGTACTGCCATTTTCTCCGGGGCATTCTCTTGTAACAGTCAAATCATGTCGCTGAGTACAGGAATGAGCGGTAGGAATAACATGAGAGAAAATAGGCACGACGGAGGGAGACCAACAAGCGTAGTGTGTGGTATACTCAGTTATCGATATGGAGTCTAGTCAACGGGACTTGGAGAGTATGTAGTGCTGGCGGCAGTTTCATGGGTCGGGGAAGGAGACAGGGGACCTATGTATTTCTAGCTAGTCAAAACATTGACAATCTCAGATGAATCGAGGAATGGTCAAGTTTTGCTTTCTCTTTTCAGCTCCTTTTTGATCCTCGTCGTTTTCCTGTGTTTGCACTGTGCGTGTATCCAAAAAACAGCAACGGTGGTGCGTGAATTGGACGGAGGCGGGTCGTCGAGTGGCTCGGTATTTTCCTGTGAAAGCTCATGGGTTTGATTTTGCATATCAGCTAGCTGTGAGCTGTATGTTAGCTAAGAAGCCGGGTTCTTCACCGTCAGCGGCGTCGGCATCGTCTCCCTCAAGTGCTCGAGGGAGTACTAAATCTCGCCCAGGATTTGTCTCTTCGTCGTCTTCGTCATCATTCGGCTCTGTATCTCGAGGACTCAAAGCTGAACCAGGAGGCAGTTCCGAGAATCCTCGAGGAGGCGGGGGGACTCCTCTTTCATCTTCTGCTCGGAAGACGACGGGCACACGTCGTAGTACAAGCGTGTCTTCTTCCACTACATCAAGGGGATCAGCTAGTCAGCTTGTTACAAGTTGCGGTGGGCTGTCTGGGTTCTCTTCGGATACATCCACTCCGTCATCCTCTTTGACTGAGACTGGCAAATTCTCTTCTACTACGGCTCTACATCATCCTTCTACACACACTACCACAAGTCTAGCTCTTTCGTCACCACTCTCAGGAGCACCCCCCGCACTAACAGCAGCAGGAGTGGGTGGTGGGACCCCAGGCATCTTTGCCTTACAACAACAGATGCTTCTTGCGGCTCAACAGGCTGCCGCCGGGGTAACTGCAGCAGGGAGAACAGATGGAGGACAGCTAAATTGTGTAGGAGGGGGAGGACCTTGTAGTGCTGGTAGTAGTAGTAGTACTAGTGCTTTTCCTTTATCCGCTCTTACAGCAGCGATGGCCACCCCTGAACAAGCACTATCATGTGCTGGGATAGGTGGGATTTCGCAAGGGACAGCCGTAGGAGGAGGAATAGATACTCAGAATACAGGGGGTCTCTTAGCTGCTTTTCTTCGATATCAAAGAGCCGCCAGACTCCAACAGCAACAACAACAACAGCAACTCACTGCAATGCTCTCAGGAGTTGCTGGTGTTGGGGGGGGGGATGGCTCTGGTGCTTCTCTTCGTGGAGGTCAGAGTAATGACTTTACCTCAGGCCAAAGCAGTACGGCGAGTAGAGTACAGGCGAGAGGCTATCATCAGAATTTGCCCGGAGGGGGTGGGCTGCATGCCCTTGCCCAGAGAGAGGGAATCACAACTTCAGGGGGGGGCTGTTCCCCCCCAGAAGCGGGACGTGGAAGTTTAGTGACGTCTCCTACACCTTCGACTACAGATACATCCGCAGCTCTTATGGCTCTTTTAAGTGGAGCTCAAGGGAATACATCCTCAGGCCAAGGCATTCTAGATCCTTCATCAACAGCGGGAGCAGGAGGCCTGTTAGAAAATGCGGCAGCAGCTCTTTTGGGTCCACTCGGGACAGACTTGCTTGTCCATACTCATCCTTCACTTTTACTTCCTAGTGTGACTGCCTTAGCACGAAAACTCAATCAGCATGATCAGCAGCAACTAGCAGCTGCTCTAAGACGTGGAGGGGGGGATGATATAGTAGGAGGAGCAAAGTGGAGTTCAACGCAAGACGAAGTGGCATCTCGACATCTTCAGAACCTTCTTGAAGACGAGGGAGTTTCTGCGCCACGACGTGTGGGTGCTCTAGATGCTGGGGGTGGAGAACTTTCTAGAGAAGAGGACAAGGGAAGAGGGCGAGGCCTTCAAGGGGAGTGGACGGCACAAGGGGAGACGGGAGTAAGTCTTGGAGGGAACATCGCATGTGTACCACATCAATCATACGGAAGACTTTCACGCACGTAGCCATGGCATTTCTGAGATTCTTTTCATAGCTCCTGGTTCCGTATACGGTGTAAATACATAAGGAGTCGCAGCAGGTTCATTCTCTTGTGAAGTATGGCCGACATATCCCTCGGTGTAGCGTATGCCTACAGCATTCAAACACCCAGCTAGCGGGGCGTAAAGACGAAGCTCGTAGTAGCGGTTTTTTATAGGCACGTATGTCCATTTTTATCCGGTATGGGTGTCTTCTAGACCCCTTCTCCTCAGAGGGCATGTGTCCGCAGGGCAAATGTTGTGAAAGGGAAGGAAGGAGGTTCTGAATTTTCTTTATCGCGATTGCGTTTTGTCCATCGATGTATTCGTGAGGATTTCGAGATGTTGAGCTTTATGGCTGCATTTGTTTCTCTCTCAGTGGCGAGTATATGCCTGCTTGAAACGGCTTTCTACACAGGAAGTGTAGATATTGCATGCGCCTTTGTCTTGTCGGGCGTAGGGAGGAGATTCCCGTCAGTGTATAGAGTTCGAGAGACTTTCTGCGAAGTGCTCGTTATCCTTTTTCTTTCCGGCTGCTCTAATCAAGAGGGGAGGATTTCTCTCTCGGAGAGAAGAAATTCAAAGAAGGTACGAGAAGGCTTCTCTCATGCAGACATTCTACCGGGGTGGGGGAAGAACTGCAGACTCAGGTGATTCTAGAGAATGGATGTTGAGCTTGTCTTTGTGAAGTCGTGAAAGTGTCTACGTTTCCATGTATGTTCTTTTCAGCCTTCAGCGAGTGGCCCTCCACCTCAGAATTCTTCCTCTCCTCTTCCCGCACACTCTGACGGTCCCCTTGTAGCGGGGCCTCCTCCTACCTCATCGCCAGCGTCCTTAGTATCAGATAGGACAGTGAATTTAACTGGTCTCTCCTCTTCTGCTTTTGCTGCGTCCTCATCATCTCCTGCTCCTCGGCTTGGCTTACAAGACACGACCATCAGCCTTGCAGGTCATCTCCGCTCTTCCTCTGAGAAACTTGGCAATGAACCGCCTCCCCTGCGGCCCCGACAAGGAGGAGGAGGAGCTCCAACACCCCCTGTGACGGGTTCTTCTGGTATAGATGTATTACGTTCTCTTGTTCTGGAAAACAGTGGGCAACATGCGTTATCTTTTTCGGGGGGAGTGAATCAGTTAGAAATGGAGCCTTCAGCTCTTCAGAAACAAGAGATGGCTGGTGGGGGAGCCTCAGAGCAACCCTCGAATGTGTTAGAGGAGAAAAGGAAGACAGACATCTTGAGACCATGTCGTAGGTCTCAAGGTGATATCACCAGTAACAGTATCACGAGGGGTAGTGAAGGAAATCTTCCAGCGGGAGATCTAAGTCAGGTTGTTAAATCTCCTCGACGACCAATGATAACTTCCTCAAGAGGTAACAATACTCTAGCCAATGATTCAATCCATACTGTATCACAAAAGCATACGACCACACCCTCATCATGTACAGAAGGGATGGAGGAGAGAGAGTGCGACAACTCCGGAAGATATGTTGCAGGAGAAGGCGGTAATAGTGAGGGTGTTCATGCGGGACACACTGAAGATTCCGCAGAAGGTGATCTATGTGCACGAGAAGAGTTAGGAGATAAACTGAGAAGTGCTGTAGCTGATGATAGCGGTGTCAAACACGAAGGAGAAACTGAGGAATGTACCAACGCAGCACCATCTTCCTTGTTGTCGGGTAGATGTCAAGTGCAAAGAAGAAAGGAAGATGTAGAGTTGCTACGTAGAGATCGAGAGATGGCAGGTGGGAAGGTTCCACGACATTCATTCGAGAAGAATGACACGCGGGAGATAAGAAGTTCCTCTTCTTCAGATCTCTCGATCTCCCCTGAAGCACCTTCTTCCTGTTCAGGAAATACCACGGGGTTAGGGCTCTATGGAGAGGCCGATCAAAGTGTGAAGTTAGAACGATGTAACAATAGCAGTGAGAGTAATAGTCATGGCAGTTGTAGTCCTACGAACAAAGCTACTAAGGAAGGAAGGGACCGTCATCATTCGAAGACCCTTAGTGACGACAAGACCTCATCAGTCAATTCTCCCCTACGAGAAGGAGAGAAACAGAAGATGATGAAGTCTGTTTGTCGAGGACTGGGTGCAGGAGGACATCAAGGAGAACTTCATGCGCTGAAAGAACGAACCGATGCTGTTATAGCACAGATGGCTCGTCGGCCAGGTCAGTATAAACAGCCTACAAGCGGTTCTTCTTCCCTACAGGGTCCCCCCGTGCTCGCCCCTGGTGAAGATGGAGAAGGCCGGACGATGCAGGTGGTGGAAAATGAGAAAGATGATGACGGGGGCGAAGAAGCGATCTATGATCCGGAGGCTGATAAGGCTTTTGCTAACCAGGTGAGTGCATAGCGCGGACATCTTGTACCAGCATTCTCGTGATAATGACGGTGGAGTTCTCCGGTCACTCGAATCTGTATGGCTTTGGAAGAGATCGTCATACCTAGGTATACATGTACGTATATATGGTGTTTATAAATATATACATATATATGTATATATATATATATATATACACGTATGTACGTATGTGTCTGAGTGTGGTGATAGCAGCGGGGGATCGTGTATAAGGATTTCACAACAGTTATGCGGGGAAGAAGTGCTGTGTATCTCTACTATCGTTCATAAGTAAGCAAGGGTGTAGGTGTTGCTGTGTGGTCCCGCCTCTGGGTAATGTCCATTGCCTGCCTTCTCACTATGTCTGTGAAATTTTCTAGTTTCACGCGGTTCTGTGCCTTGCCCATGCATGCCTTCATTCTTCAGCCCGTCAAGGAGCTCGTCCGTGAGGCGATGAAGTTGAAGCGCGTTCCGGGGGTGTGGTTTGATCGTTCTCAACTTCGGTGGGCTTGTAACTATAGAGATACGAGTGGCGCATTCTCTCCCTCGTCTTCAGCATCAGGAGATTCTTCGTCCCTTCTTCCATCTCCGTCCCCCTTCACGAAACGGAGAGCTCAATACTTTCCGGTCAAGGAGCACGGCTTTTTCCGAGCACGCCAGCTAGCTATCCAGACACGAAGACGCATGAATGATAGCTGTCATGTCTCCTCTTTGGATACTGGAGCGGGTCGGTCTATCGTCCCCCATAGTTCGTCTAGCCCGTCTAGTACGGATTCAACGCTGTTCTCAACACGAGCTACCGAAGGAGATATGGCTTTTCTCACGAAGAACGAAAAACCCGGTATTAGCTCATTTTCACCCACGAAGAAGATGGGAGGAGGCCGTGGACAACGCACACCCGCCGCATCAACTGAAGGCGAGAGATCTGCACGGGGAGAAGCGGACCGACTGGGTGAACGAGGAGAAGACGGTACCATCTCAACCGATCCTGGAGTGCAGCAGTGCGAGGTAAGTGATTGTCTTTGTTGATATCTTATTCTCCTCTATACGGATTCGGGAAAGTTTCTCTTGCTGCTTGCTCTTGCGAACTACTGACTCATCGTGTAATCGATTAGCTTCTTGCCGATGATGCAGGGGTCGCGTAAGAACGTCGTAGAGGTTCTCTAGACACAGGGGTTGTGTCTTGCTGGACCTGTGGTGATACTCAAGAGAACGTATTCTTCTCAGTCAACTTACCTAATGGCGCGTCTTCTCAACTGAAAGGAGCAGTGTGAGGGCTAGGGTGAAAAACGTTTAAAGTTCAAGAGTTGGAGAGACCTGTTTGCGCCACTGCACAAAGTGAATAGCTAGATAGATTGATATGCGCGTAGATAGAGAATCTACCTGTGTATCTATCTATACAAGAAGTCGATAGGGGAGAATGATTGGGATAGAGATTTGTAGCTCGGGTTTACATAGGCTCTATCTCGGAAGATGGGTGCGCTTTGTGTTGCCAGTGGTTGGTTGTTGGTGCTTGTCCTTAGATTTTGTTCGTGACGACCGTATCTTTTCTGTTTCCATGCAGATGCCAGGAGGAGCCAATACCACCCTCTCTGCTCTCTCGACGCTTGGACTGTCGGGGGCTGGTGCGTCCTTTCCATCACTGTCGTCAGCCCTTCAAGGATTGAATGTTATGAATTTAGATAAACCTTTCCTCTCTTCAGCTCCATCAGCACGGCCTACTTCTCCGTCAGCGACGAGCAGTTTGTCTCTTGCGTCTGTCTTAGGAGGGGGGGGAGTCGGTAATGGTACCGGGTTAGATCTTGGAATTGGCAGTTCTGCTCCTACTGGAGTTTCCCCGCTCTCGACTGCTGCAGCTCTTCTAGGGCGACGACTTTCTGGGTTAGGAGAGACTTCTGGCTCTCAAACCATTCCAGCGAGTCTTCTAGAAGAGATCTCGATGCGTCTAGCCGGGGGAGCAGGAGGGGGGACGGGTGTCTTTGGATCAGGAGCAGGGGGAGCACTGAGTAACGAGACAGCAGCCTTAGCGGAGCTTCTTGCCTCTCCTTTGTCAGCGTCTTTGATGTTGACAGCTGCAGGAGGGAGTGGTCTTTATCCTTCTTCATTTTCAGACGGAGGACTTAGTGGGATGACACAGGCATTGGAGCAGAGGGTTGACCAACGTCAACAGCTCTTAAGCTCGGCAACAACAGCACTGGCCTCTTCTCTTCCTACCATGTCTCTTCCCGACCTACTCTCCAACAGCAATGCTCATGCAGGGGCAACACCTGGGGGAGTGTCACCTGGATGTGGGTTGATATCACCTTCTCTTCTTCTTGCTCTCTCGTCTCCATCACCACTTGTCTCTTCGATTCCGGCACCTTTAACTAACTGCGGTAGTCAGTTGTTAGCCCTGCAAAAAGACGCGATTCAGTACATTTTAGAGGATCTAAGACAAAACTGTCTAACATCATTGTCTGGTTTGCTTCCCCCCGCCATGTTTCAGAGTGTGTCTCTGCACCTCATGAAGCATGTACAGCGTGTTGAGCGGGCGAAGGTTTTCACAGAGGTGGAGCCATTCTTAGGATTGTTTTTGGATTGTATCAATTCGAAGCAAATGCCAAGTCAGCTACCAGTTGGTGTTCAGTTGAATCTGATACAGCTAGCTGTGGCGCTAGACACGTTGTTGGATAGATCGGAACTCGTCGCGCGCAGCGCAGCATCAGCTAACGCAGAGACCAATACTTCCCTCATTGAGACAACATGCTCTCAAGGAGGAGGTGGGGGGGGAAGTGAAGCGCCAGGCAAACTCACCGGGGAAGATGCTTGTTCTCCGTCTCCGGAAAAACGACGAATGAGAGGAGACAGAGATGAGGCGTCGTCACCCATGGCTATCAGAGTAGCTAGGAGGAACGCGTCAGAAGATCTCGAGAATTCCGGCACTTTGACAATGGAGCAATTGAGTCAACTCCAGCAACAAGAGGAAATACAGAGATCTCATTGTGTTCTTCGACCTCCTACAGCTACCACCCCCCCGAGACGACAGGTAGACGCGCCAAAAGAAAAGGCCTTGCTCAGCGGAGTGACCGCCGGCGATTCAGCGAACACTACGTCATGGCTGGCTTTCGCTAATTCGCTACCGACTTCTTTAGACATGAAGAGCGGGACACGCCCCCTTATCAGCGGTGCGTATACAAAGGGACCTACCGGGGGTGCGACTACTCCTGCGTTATCAGCTATAGGTGAGAGAGGGACGCCTGAATCTCTCTCTCTCTTTTCTTCAACCTTAGGAGGCTTACTTACTGGCGGTGCCGCCAGCTCTGTAACAGCTCCAACTTCACTTCCTCCTTCATCCGTCTAAGTACTGAGGGATAGCAAAACTCCTTGCTTTCACCGGTGAAATTGGATTCCGAACGGACGACGCTCTTGGGTCATTTTTGTCGAGCCCCTCGTTGCAGGAGTCTGATTCTCGATAGTCTAACGGATGAAGAGACCTGGGTGTTCGTGTGTAGCTAGCCCTTCACAGGCAGCTCTAGAGACAAGGCACCGGTCTTGATTCTGTTTGTCTCACCCTTAAAATTTCTCCTGTAGTGAAAGCGACACGCATATACGCATACCGTCTCTAATACATTTTGTCCTTTCTTACCACCGAGTTTTGTTTGTTTTTCCCCCATCTTCATTTTCGCTCGCGGAGGGTTGTTTTTTTTTTTTCCTCGAACTTGCAGTGCCCGTCGTAGACAGATCAGGATAATTTGCGGTTCTCGTGCAAGGAGGAGGAGGAGGAAGAACAACAACAACTCAGCAAGACGAATTCCCCAGTTTCTGCTCTTCTCTCTCAGTCAATACAGCACCAGCCCTTTCTCAAAGGAGGGACTGACAGAGATGTAACCTAAACGCGTTTCCTTTTCTTGAGAAAACTATGTTTGTAACTTTGACTCATCTTAAATCACGGCTAGGGGAGATGGACTACAGTCCCGACTACTACCGTTAGATAGGAGGATGGTCGGATTGAATGCGAAGGGCTGAAAAGACGACTCGACTGGTACTTCACAGAGAGGAACATGATGTTCTCAAGGAGATGACGGTGTGGCGTTTTTTTTTTTTTCCGTCTGGACTCCCGAAGGAAAGCCAGCGTCTATTCAGTTCGTATGTTTTTTGTGTGTCAAGTGCCCTGTATAAGATGCAGGACAATGTGTTGGTGAAAGGCCTGCCTTCCTACGATCTTCATGGGTAGGGGCGTCCGAGGGATTTGGCTCTTTCTCATTGCTGTGAACCTCTGGCGCATCGTGGCGTTTTCACGTGAACAATATATACATCTTCACCTTGCAATGGTTTGTGTAGACTAGTGAAGAAGAAGACATCACCTTCATTCACTCTTTGTTCTCAGAGAGAGAGACTGTCGGTGGAGTATGCCGAAGTAGTGTCTTCTGTAGGCAGTAAGGAACATTAAGGATGAGCTCAGCGATGGCTGCCGGTCCTCGGTCCAAGGAAAACTGTGTCAATGGCCTGCTTTCTGTTTTCCATTAGTTTTCTCCATACTTGAGATTACTGAACTTTCTGTGGCAGTCGGAGCATTCAGTCCGCTTCGCTGTGGCTCTACAGGTTCGTTCTCGCAGGCTTCTTCTCTGCCTGAGTGAGAGAAGACTCCTTGTCAGTGTCATCACTCCTGTTGCTAAGCACCTGTAGCCATATCACTGGTTGGCCCTCCTTTACACTGCTTCGGGGTCCGGGATCCACACGTATCTGGTACCGAAGCTCTGTCCCCCGTTCGCAAGTCAGGATTCCAGTGTACGGTGTTCATCATTTTGTTCCCGGAAGCAAGGAGCAGCTGCTAGCGTAGACACAATTTCGGATTGTGGATGCTTCTGTTTCTCGTGGAAAAAGGAAAACGAAAGAATCCTTGCACACACTGGTGGTAGCGACGATTTCGGGGTATCGCACAGATATGGTCGTTTCTGCTGTAGTCGGAGCTCCGAGAAGCAGCGGTGTGTTAGTTCACGCGACGCAGTAGCATCTGTCGTCTTAGCCGTGCCATGTATATAGGAACGGTACCTTTACTAGTGCGGGATGCGGCACAGGCGGCCTCCCTTTTTCTGAAACAGGATGACAGGACAGAGCCATCCGAGGCGTCGTCGAGTGAGAGACAGTGAACATCCACCGGACACGCACAGACAAACCAGATCGCAACTGGCTGCATCCGTTGAAGCATTATCGCGTATCCGTTTCTCGTCCCTCACTCAAGGGAGCAACTCAGTAAAACTTTTCTTCACCATCCCGGGATGTGTGCTTCTGAATCCTCTAGGACACAGAGAGGGCGTCCCACTCGGAACTCTTGATCCGTATGAAGTGCCTAACCTCTGGAAGCAATACATTCACAAGGCTCCTCACGGATTGACCCTGGAGACCGCGCAAGAAAACTGTACTCTGTCAAATCCGGGGTCGGCTGCACGAGTCGCAGGTGGGGAGCGGCCCTGCGGTTTCTGCAGCCTCTTGCATCCCCGGCACCGCGCACGCCGGCCTGACTTTGCGACAGCTCCTACTTCAGTGGCCCTGCCGTCATGCTGTCGGAGTGTCCCTAACGACTCATCCGACTGGAGCAGTTTGTCATTACGCATACCAGCCAAAGAATCATACACGAAACTTCTCACAAGGGTGCTAACATTGCAAGTTAATGGGCCTTGCTGATGCCCTCCATTGTGACCGTTGCGCGCCCTCTCATCTTTGTCTCTAGCGGACGCCGAAATGGCTGATAGCATATCTATCAGTTAGCTTGTTTCACTGCCATCTGACCTCAGGTGAGACGTGGAGAAGACTGCTCATTTTGCGTAGCGATGACAGTGAAAGAAAACAACGTAGTTGGCAGGGTCGAAACGCCCGTGTCGGTGCATCATTGCGAAGTGTTGCTGTGTATCGGTATAAGCGACGAAGCCGTCTTGTTACCGACAATAGTACTGATTTCCGCTGCAGGAGGGGGATGTCTTTGTCGATACCGGCGGTCTAAACGAGAGGGAAAGCTTTGACTTCACACGCCGGCATTCCTTTGACGCGTCTGTAGGACGCGCGCACAACAGATGATCTTCAGACGGTCCACCTAGGGTGTCCTGCTGCTCCTTGGCGGTGCGTGCTTTCTGGACTGTATGTACACCGTTATGCAGACACACACAGATCGCGGTTCTGCTCCGGTGCTGCCTCTACTATATGAACAATGTTTACAGTTTCGTTATCTTTAACTATTCGAAGCGTTGAGAAATCGTGTTTGAGGCAACGTTGAGACGCACACCAGGCCACTCCCAGGGCGAAGGGACCGATCTGTCGGTGGCGGCATAAGAAGGTAGAAGAGGGACGACATGTGCCTGCCGTTTGTGCTGCCGCCGCGGCCGCA
>NW_027154192.1:28237-28609 GCF_002600585.1 Cystoisospora suis
ACGTCCTCGTCGTGCAGGTCCCGAGAGACCCCGGGCCTGTTCCACCGCCCGCGAACGACGGCCCGCCGTTCGGCGGAACCCATAAGGCGCGGCAGCGTCAAGCTCTGGCGGCAGTTCGTGCACTAGCTCCCCTTGAGTGTGTGCGACTGCCGTTCCATAGTTAACGTGTGTATCTATCGGGGGCGCCTCACTTCTACCACAGTGAGGATTTACAACTATCTCGGCTCTTGACGGCCCGGCGCCGTCCTGCTGAGGTGGTGGCCGCGAGGCAGGCAACACCTCAGGCTGCGCTCGCGCAGCAACCATGTCCGCAGGGCCAGGCGCGTTCTGGCAGTCAACCGGGCGCTCCGCCCGTCGAACCCGCGGGAAAGG
>NW_027154193.1:0-206 GCF_002600585.1 Cystoisospora suis
CCCCCCTGACGACACATTCTCCTGGGCTTGTTAGCCTTTCTGTTGGAGTCCTTTCGATCGCGTAACGCTTGTTAGCCTTCCCTAGAAGGCCTAGAAGCTTTCTGATGCCGCTGGGGCTTCTCCCTGGCATCCCGGCGTGTTCCCTTGCACGCCCTGCTGATCTGCGTTATCGCCTTCTGCTGTTTCCGGACGGTTGCCGGCCCCTC
>NW_027154194.1:0-4497 GCF_002600585.1 Cystoisospora suis
CAAAGCGCGGGCGTTACAGACGTCGGGCAGGACGCCTGGCCAGCGATCCGATTCCGCGTACGTGAAACACGTTCCCCTTGCCCTAAAGCTGCTTTATATACCCAGGACGCATGAGTGCTTTGTGAGGACGCAAGCTACGCGCATCGATTTCCAGAAGGAAAGCCGTGCGTACCGCAGCGGCAACTCGTAGAAAGCTTAGCCTGACCTGTTAGACCCATGTTTCTTAAAGAAGCCATATGGTCGGAAAACGCCAAAACCCTCTCATCCTTGACACCCCCCAGGACGCCCGACGCAGCAGATGCGGCTGCCAAGTGCGACTCCTGTCTTCTTGCCTCTCCCGAGCCTGCGGCCGCCATCTTACTGGTACTTCGCCTTTGTCTCTCAACCAGCGGCGGCCCACTGGTTCCGGACGATACGTGCGGGAAATGACGAGCTACAAAATCAGCTATAATCTGAGACAGAGGCAGCGTACTATCGGGAGGCAAGCCCTTCAGGCCGGATGCTCGTGTGGTCTGTACCTCCCTGCTTCCGTCTTTCAGGACCACACTTTTTCCCGGACTACATCTCTCACCGCAGACGTGTTTCTCGTGTCCCGCGGTCGGCCTGACACGACTTCCTTTGGCACCGACACCTCTGCCGTCCTCCTCTTCTTGCGGGACCGTTGCGGCGGCAAGAGTGCTCCGTACGGTAGCACCTCGCGTTTTCCTTCGTTCCGCCGTGCTCCTAGTACCACTGGCTCCTCGGCTTTTTTTTTGCGTTCTAGTACCGCGGGCTTCGCCCTGCATAGCACTGTCTCCTTTCTGGTCCGCCACGGTACGACTGCCGCCGCTGTCGCCACGCGTAGGCCTCTGCCTGTTTTTTTGATGTTCTGCAGGTGTCGGGCTAGCGCTCTTGTCTCCGCCGCTATCACTAGTTGCCGTTGTAGCGGGCGCACTGTTTGCTGTAAGGGCAGCACCCAGATGACACGTTCGTCCACGACGAAAAAACAAAATGCAATACCGCCAGCGCTCTTGCGGTTTGGGCAGACGACAGGCGATGGTCGAGAGGACACGGGAAAGGTACTTCTGCGTGAAAATGCGTTGGTGACCCCGTCGTCTCATTCTGCCTCTGCAGAATGAACATCCTTTCAGAACGGGAACAAAAAAACAAAATTGAAGAGAGTGCGAAAACAATACAATTTACCCTCTCCGCATTCGCCTACGCTGACTATCGATTTCAGGACGCAGTGGCGAAGAGGAACTAACCACCCGCAGCTAACCTACCCCCTTCAGCGTAGAAAACGACTGATGCTCAAAAAGGATGTGGCCCGCGAGAAGGAAACGTAGCAGGCCGGCTACGTCTTTTTTGGTAGATGGGGCGCGCCTGCACACAGACACTGGGCGGACCTGCGGAGCTAGAATGACCGGCTCCCGTATATCCTCGAGAAAGGCAACGCCACTAGCAGACGGCGAGGAGTCCTTTGAAACACGGACACTGATACTCAGCTTGGCTGTCGGGTGTTAGATACCGCTGGTATGTACGCAGCGCTGTGAGTCTACGTGCTGTGAACTCGGAATGGACAAGAAAGAGAGGACTTCAGGCAGGCGAGAATGCGCCATGCCTGACTGATCACGTGCCGTGGCACCTTGGTAGCAGAATGCGTGCAGCTTACACGATTTGTCGCTATGAAAAATTCAAGCTTGTATTTCCCCCCCGTTGCAAGTGGCGGCCACCTTGAGCCAACTGAACACACTCGCCTCGGTCGCCCGGCCATGTGCCATGACAGACAGTAACAACAGGCAGTCAGACGCCTGCAAGTACAGTGGTGGATGAGACTCTACGTCGCTTTTGCGCGTCGTCGATAGTCTGCGAGCTCTTTGCGTGCCCGACTGTGAGAATCGGCAACGGTGCAGGTGGAGACAGTGGCCCAAGCAACCGTCAGACTGACGCGGATACGGCTCGTCTTCCCGTAACGCGTCCTCGAAACCCGTTGCTGGTGGTAGACACATTGCCACAAGTGATGGAAGCAGAAGAGAAAACACTCCCGTGCCTCCCCCTTGCGACGTACCGCCCACCTTTTCCAGGCGCCCCCACGTTCCACAGGAGGACTCCTATACAGAAGTAACCACGGTTATCGTTCGGAAGCTCAACGGGGAACATTCTCACGAAGTCATAGCGGCCTCAATGTACGACGTCTCTCCACCCGCGCACGGCCGAAGCAAAGGTCCACACTAGGCAAACCGGGATACACACCGAAACCGCCGGAACGCGGCCAATCACACCTGTCCGGCCCGTCAAGGGATCGGAACGTTACTAACGACCGGCGCTAATCCTGCCGTTCACACTCCGGGCACAATCCAAAGTGCCGGAATAAACGAGAAACAAATCTCCAAACTCCGTCGAAAATCTCTCTCTCTCACGTCAAGAACTGCTCAAGAACCAATGCGACCCCCCCCTGTCTCTTTGCAGTCACCCCCTGGCGTCAAACCGGGCGGCCCGTTGCTCGTTGGCCACAGAAAATCCAAAGTTTTCCCGAACCACACGGTTAACAAACGTCGGAACCCACTAAAACCACACCGTAAAACGTCGGCAAACACGAAGCCACCGTCGAGAACGTCGGAAAAACTCCCTTCTCTTCTTATCTATCACCAGTTCCCCAGAAAAACATCTCTCTCTCTCTCGTGAACGATTCTCCGGACCGTCTGACTCGCATGCAGACGGCTGCCCCGGGGGCATCTCACCGGCGGCCGTCTCCAGCCGCCGCTTCAAACTTTTTCAAGCCTTCACCTTTTCTTTTTTTTGCTTTAATTGTTCGTAGAATCCAGAAAAAGGAAGAAATATATATAGATATCGAGGAAAGGGCCCTGGGAAAAAAGTGACTCCCCATCCCTGACAACCGCCGCGGGCGGTCCGGCGCGAGGCAGGTGCGCTCAGCGCCGAATCCGGCCATTTTCCCCGGTGCCGTACCGCCGGGGGAGTTCAGTATAAGTATCCAAACACATCTGACTTACGTATCGAAACACGACTGGCGCCAGAACACGACTGACACACGTATCGAAACACGACTGGCCACCTCCCATTACCTTATTGGGTACACCAAGGAACCAATGGAAAACCATTGGCCGCGGCACAAGCTTCCATCTCCGACACCAGTTTTCATAATGCGTTCCTCAACTCGCGTCACATAGTAGTCACATAGTACTCACAGCACCCAATAGATCCGTAGGGATTTGTAGGAGTGTCATTGTCATTCATGACACACATGGCGGCACATCGGGAGTATAACCTCCTCCATCTGTTGGTCCCCGTGCCCCAATACCAAAACACCATGCTGCACCCGTCCGATTGCTAATTAGACTGAAAGTCACGCTACGCAGTTAGCGTGGAAAGGTTGGCTGTATTTTCCTAGCTTTTACTACGTAAAAATCTGGGACAGGTGCTGTTTCCCTAGAGTCTAGTAGCGCTGCGCAGCATCCCCCCCTCGCTTTCAACAGGAAGGTTCACCCAAGTGGGAACTGTACCTTCCGAGACTGGGGGAGGGGCAGACGGTGGGGTAGTTGTCCCAGCGATTCTGGAAGGTCGTGCTGATACAGTCGGCGCCGTCTGCGGAGAACTGTCACCAGTCGAGATGCCGGACTGCTCGACGCTCCAGGGAAGCCCTTCAGCAGCTGGTACCAGAGAGAAGGACGACACGTAACGGGCGTGGTGTCAACCTTTTGCGACGGCAAGAGACACCCAAGGGGTGTCAACGCTGGACTGCACTCGTGCCATCGCCAAGCAGGGTGAAAGCCATGCAGTGGTGCTATATCACGCCGGGGTGCAGTCCAACCGCGCACTGCCTCGTCCGCCTGTTGCTGTAGTGATAGGGCAGGAATCCGGACTCGAGGCAGGAAGAATGCTTATCCCAATAGGGTACTATACCTTCCGAGATTGAGGGGTGGAGACGCTGTAGAATGGGTGTCCCAGGCATTTTGAAACGTGCTGGTATAGACAGCTCCACCTGCGGCACAGTTTCGGGAGTCGGGGTCCCGGACGGCGCAGCGCTCCAAGAAAGTCCTTCCAAAGCCGCTGCTGGTACCGGAGAAACACAAGGAGACATGACGCGCAGAGTGCCTTCTGTCTGGGAAGGCGATGCGCTCATTGATGTGAAGGGAAATAAGCTGGCATGCACAAGTGCCACCACCAACCACGTCGCAAGTCACGCAGTACGGTCAGACCTCGCCGGAGAGCGGGAAGAGCGCACACTGCCTTGCACTAGCCATTGCTATACCGATCTCGAGTGATCCTGCTTTTCCATGCCTGGTGCGGCGCGTACCAACACCCCGCCGTCGGGAATCACTTTCACCCTGTCGCGCTCATTTTACCTTCCGAGACTGAGGGGGAGAGAGTCCCCAAAGGTGCGAAAGAGAGAGCCCTGATCAGTGGGAGGAAGAGAGCCCTGAAACGTGTGAGTGGGATAGCCCTAAAGCGTGTGAGAGAGCGAGCCTTAACTAGCGTGAGAAAGAGCGTGCAAGAGAG
>NW_027154195.1:0-707 GCF_002600585.1 Cystoisospora suis
GAACCACAGAGCCAGCAGCGTGCATGGAGATGGCACGAGTTCAGGCTCGCTTGGCTCCGTTGAGGCGATTGAGGGTACCCTCTTCACGAACAGGCGATCCTGTTCTCACGATGTGCTTTGCCGTACGTAGTGCCGAAGGTAGTTCCGAGGCGACTCCATGGAGCTGCGTGCAGCCCTGTCCGCAGGCGGACGGCACTTTCTGGCGACTGCCCCCACTCGCACGGACACCGTCTTTTAGTATGCTCGGACAGATGCGCATCTGTGCCACCCCAGGAAGCTTAATGCTTCGGTCGGCTACCTTCAAACGGAAGGCTGAAGCTGACCGGTGCCAGAGGAGCATGGGCATTCAAATCCCTAGATCAAGAAGCACAAATGGGTCGTAGCAATGCTGTGCTTATTGCCCTCCCTGCCGTGGTGTGAGAGCACAGAGTGACCTTCATCCCGCCCGGCGGTAGCCCGAGTACAGTCCCGCGTATCTCGGTTGACACCACTAACACAACCTCGTTCACAGAAGAAAATCTGAGTGCCCCTCTGCTTTTCTGTCACCAGCATCGGCTTTTGAAGGCCCCCTCTGGAATGATGCGCAGCCCGGGACTGCAACCGGCGACAGTGTTTCGCAGATGGCACCGTCTCTACCAACCCCTCCTTTCGGCATACCTGGGGCAATTACTCTAGGGCCTCTCCCCCCCTCAGTCTCGGAAGGTAAA
>NW_027154196.1:0-303 GCF_002600585.1 Cystoisospora suis
ATTGTAAAATCCTGACACTAGCATTAGCAAACAACAAAATGGCCGAAGCACAGGAGGCGCGAAAGAGAAAGTACGACCGAACTCACAAGCATGAGGTAATGCATGGCTTGTGACGATGTCAACTCGCCTGCTACGACGTCACGGGCGTGGGAAGCGGAAACTCGCTCCGCGCTAGGAAGGGCCTGTCGCGGTGTTCAAGTGCGTCAACGTTCTCACGTAAGTAGTGGCCTTCCCGCCGTCGAGTGCGTGCACCGGACGGTGAAGATAGAGTTTCTTCGGCAGTGTGAAGTATCGGCGCGCTAT
>NW_027154196.1:477-3399 GCF_002600585.1 Cystoisospora suis
GATTCCGAGTTGGGGGAAACATGAGAGAGCTGTGTCCAACGCTGCGTGATATGCTAAGGCCGGAGGATATGGAGCTGCTGAAGAGTGCTAGCGCTGGTGCGGTCGCAGCATCTTAGGCGAGGGGGTGGTGTAACTCCGGTGACCCGAGTCTGTGCCGCCGACCTGTGTGCCACCCAATGTAGTTAGTGACGTGCCGCGTATCGAGTGCCGTGCTGTGGACGACCGCGATGAGCCGACTACTGCTCGTCCCTGTCGGTAGCTGTGACACGTGCTGTGCTTCCGTGAAAGAAACAGATGAAAACTTTTTCTGAGATATTGCGGCAACCTTTATAGCTCTCTATGTTTAAAGGGAAACGGACAGAGCAAGATAGTGTGCTTTGAAGACTAGTCTTCGGAAGCACCTACGTTTTCAAACCTCAGCCCGGGCTTTTTTAACTTTCAAGTAAGGATTTCTCATTCTGGAAACCCAAATTACTACCAGGTAGCACGTAGAGTGAGAAAAGCGGAGGCCGTGGCTAGAACACGCAGCTCGAGCACGCCAGCTAACCACGGAGAGGGGGCGAGATCGAAGAAAGCGCGAGAGTGTGTTTCTGATTTCAAGGGATAAATCGTCCAAGCGTGAGTAGGCTTCCACAGGCAGTTGATGAGGAGTATCGTGATAGTGTTTGCCCTCTTCAGTGAACCCGTTGCTGGGTTTGCGAGCTGTGCGAGTGCGAGCCAGAGCCACGATAGGCGCTATCGGATGTGATAGCTGTTGCTGCAGCGATGAGTAGTGGCGATGACTGAAAGTGTCCGTGAACGAAAGATTGTGGAACAAAACTGAGAGATAACCTCAAGATAGGCGTACCGCCGTGTACTGAGAGAGAAGTGAGTAAGACCGGAGACAACGTAAGCGGTAAGGAACCCCCGGATATGGGTTAGACCTCCCCGATGGATGTCTTTTCCAGCGAACCACTCTCCTCGGTACACGTTTCCCGGGTGGACACTTTTCGGGTCTCGGGTTCTTTCCATGAAGTTGTGAGGTTCTTACGCAGCGTTGGTAATGATGCCGAGCGAGGGCAAGCTGTGGTTCCGTGACTATGATCAAAGGGAGTCAGCCAGCCTGTGACCCCAACGAATATCCGGGGAGAAGTTGATAGGAATCTTCCCGCGACCTGTGAGATGTGTCCGTCGTGATCCTGGGCGCGCGTCCGGCGAGCACACACACCGCGCACCAATTCCGCACACCCCCGCAATCCTCGAATAGCTTGAGCCTAATATTGCGCGAGGTACAAAAGCAACCTCGGAGAGCGCCGCGCAAGCGTCACACACAAGAAATGTATGTGTCAGAGCTATGCTCTGCCCCCTTTTGTCGAGTTGGTAGGAACCCATGTAGTTCTCCACCCAGATACTCTACAGAAATAGAAAGCGCTTCTTATAGATAAAAAACGTCTAGTTAACGAAAAGAGGGACGTAAGACTAAAGGGACGGAAGTCCAAGGAAGAAAATAAAATGCGACTGATAGACTAGATTGTCCCAGTTTTTCAATCGAGATCAGAGAGAAAAGAGTTTAGGTTTTAACCATAACTCGGTAGTTGAGAAGCGAGTTTGAATTTTACGGGTGTTCCATTTTCAAAGGAGCCGAAAGAAGAGAAGCGGCGACCTCCGGACTATCTTCGGAAACTAAGTGACTGTGTTCTAATCTGTGATAGTGTGTGAAACTGAACACGACTAGTCAGAAGGGAACCGACTTAACCGTGCCTAAATGTCTAGTTTGATGAAGGGTCAGCGACGCCATTCGGGGAAAAGGGTAAGATCGAGAACAAACAAAGGAAGGACAGAGAGAGAGACCTTTTTTTTGTTTACCCTGAAGTTTATCAAGAGGAATGTGAGCAGGTCCTTGTGACTTGAGGGGGCTGAGACTCCCAAACCTAAGAAGGAAAAATCCGAACCATCCCGTGGACCATTCAAAGCCGGAGTGCGAAGGCGGCCGGGCTGGAGGAAGGGAGAAGCCGGAAGGTTGGAATTCTTCCTCAGGCGTGGGGATTCTTTCGGGAATGTGCAAGTTCAGAGCAGGAGGATCTCGTGGGATCTCTGGTGTGCGTGAGTGACGCGTCTGTGTCGTGACTGAGTGAGACTTTCTAGGACACCGATCAAATCTTTTATGTGAAGTCGGTCGGGAGGACCATGAATCCACCTTTCAGGCCCGTGAGACTCCCCTCCTCGAGCGCTAGAGCAAACGGCCCTACGAACGGAAGGATCAGAACAGCTGGGGTCACGAGAAAGTTAGCCCACCCCCTCCGTAGGGGCCAAGATCCGGGTACTCGCTAAGCCACACAAGCTTAAGAGTGTTGGAAGCCTCTACCCGACTTGAGGGGGTAGCCTGGCGGCGGGTCCGCACCAGGAGAGGGAGACCTGCTTGACGAGTCTTGTAGATCGGTGACTCGTATCCCTCGGTTTCAACCCCGAGAGGCAGACGGAACCCGAGCTTCGTGACAGTATGTAAAGCGCACGGCGTCACCATGCGCTCCACACATGCAGACAGCACATGAGCCGTACAAGTGTAGGACTCAGAGAGCAGCTTGTGACACGGGGACCGACGAGATCTGCCATCCGCATCTGAGCTCCGGCGCTGCCACAAAGTACCTCTCCATCAAAGCAACCGCAGCTTCTCTACAGAGCCAGCAGCGTCCCATTCGGGAAACTAGGCCAAGGGGGTGCTGTGCGCCCAAGATCAAAGTTTCAACACAAACAGGCTTTGCATCAGAGCTCACCCAAGTTGTCTTACGGGCAAAGTCTTAGAGCACACGATAACAACACATAAAGATAGAAAGATGGGTAGGTGCGGGCTCCGCTACGCCTCGCACAATAGAAAACAACCGTGAAGCTCTTTTCTCGCGCAATCTCTGTTATGCCTGCTACAGGCACTGGCTCAGCTTCGGG
>NW_027154197.1:0-15066 GCF_002600585.1 Cystoisospora suis
ACAGAGGTGCCTCGTCTTCTCTCCCACCCGCCCCCCCGGAACTGCCAGGCAGCGGCTCTCACCGGTGTCTAACTGGTGCCTGGTTTAATGATCCTTGCCTTGAAGAAGGGACTCTGAGTTCGTAGTGTGAAGGTTCTTTCCACTGTCGCCAATAGTTTTTCCTTTCCGCTGTCCCCAATAGTTTTTCCGTCTTGGTGGCACGACTCGAGCAAGGCGGTTGTGGGACACCTTGAGCACACGGAGAAATTCTTCGAATTTTGTCTCCGCTGGACCCGTTGTTATAGGTCGGCGAAGTAGCTCCGTGTTCATGTGGCACGCTGAGGGTGGTGCTAATGATGATGGACAACTTCCGTCGCCGTCTTTGCGGCTATGAGTTGCTTTGTAATCTGGCATGGTCCAGTTACTGTTTGTGTGTCAGCGGAAGGTGGTCTGGCGCTGCGATCCAGCGATGTGTTTAATGGCAAAGACGCGCACGGCGGCATTCAGATCCGCAGGAATTTGACTGGGGAGGAAGGCTTGAAGGTTTTCATTGCCGAGGACCGTCACCATGGCGGAAATACACAAGAAAGGACCGAGACGTGGAAAAGTAGGTTTCTGCTGACGCAACAGCGGTCATCAACAACGTTACCCCGAGGGAGAATGTCTAGTAGGGGTTTATTAGCCAGATCGAATGGGAACTCATCCAGACTCCTTGCAGGTGCCATGATAATTCCTGCGGCGGCGTCTGTCTTGTCGGCGAGGCTTAACCATTTTGTCGGTTACCTGAGGACAGCAGCTGGAAAGGAAGACGGTGAAAGCGATGATGAGAACAGCGCGCTTGGAGATGGCGGGGTCGGTAGTAAGCAGCCTCATGGTGCTGCTGGGGTCCAGCTGCAAGCAGGTCCTGGTTTCTTGCCTCGTCTCCTCGGCAAACAGGTCCGTTAACACGAGCTTGTCCTTATAGGGTCATACGGAAAACATATATATGACCGGACAACTCGCAAAGGGAACGAAAGGACTGGAGGTTGCCGCGCATTCTTTTCGATAACTGGGCATCTATACTGAGAGGTCATTGTGCGGGAGCAATCTCATTGGCTACATGTCTGCAGCCGTAAGACATGTGAAAGCCGTACATGGCTGGGGGTGCAGGTGCCTTGAAGATTATTCTCAGTCAGGAAAGAAAATGTGACCCATGAAGTGTGTTACGACAGGCTTTTGTAGAGTAAGTCCGGAGTTGGTAGTGTCGCCTTCTTCAGACACATCTTCACACTTCTTACTCCCAGGCCGCGGGAGGTAAACAGCTGAACCGCGACAGGGAGAATTATTTTCCTGGGATGCCTGAAAGATTGTCGCAGTGAAATCAATGTTGAACTGGGCATATGATTAAATGGTGAAGGTTACGTATTACGTATGGGTGCGGGGATGCATATGCATACGTGTACGTGCAGATGAGTCTGCAGGAACCCCCCCGTGTCCCGACGTAAACGACGCTGACGACAGCGGGACAATTTTTTTTTCCGAGGGTTCAAATGATGATTTTATTGATGTTGGAGAACTAAATGTCTCGACAATTTCAGGGAGGTCGGCGTTGACCAAGGCAGAGTTTCATCATATCGAACGGCTATGATGAGTAGTGCCTCTGGGGGGCATGACTGGCACAGAGGGACATATTTTGATACAGCATCCGCATACTTCAGTAGGTTAACGAAGACTAGGAGCACCTAGCGTTAGTTCGACTGACACAAGATACGGATACGTCTCCGATGATTCGTCTCTACGAAGATACGTCGTGATATTCGCATACGGAGTCATACGTGTGTACACGGGAGCGAGCAGGCACGTGGAATACTTGCGCATATGGAAATGTCTACACACATGGCATGAATGTAGACAGGCAGACGGTATTTACTGGACTGTGAATATTTCTATGGGGAACCAGCACCGGCGGATCTGCGCACACCTCAGAATCAACGTGACACGGCACGTCTATGTGTGCACTGAAGGTCCAGCCAAAACAAAGACCGTACGGTGGATTTTGAGATGGCCTGAACGTATCCATGACCGACCCGGACGAGGTAGGACAAGGAGACTGTGGAGCATGCATACAGAGTCAAATAGATAGATAGATGGATTACCTGATATATCTCAGATATACCTGTACAGAGAGGGAGACCTTGGCAAGTACGAAACTGAGGTGACCTTGTGCGCGGGCTTGAAAAGAGTCTTCAGTGAAGCGCTATTAAGCACCGATGGGGAAAGAAAGGCTAGATTGGTGTCACCTGTTTCGGTCCCTTGGTGGGTTTCCTGACTCAGTGCCCGAGAGCAATGTCAACAGTTTGTACAGCTGTTTTCAGAAGCGATGAACTTAGCTGCTGCTAGCGGTGAAGGCACCTGCGGGAGGCTCCGCAGCGCGAAAGTAGTGGTCTCCCGGTGGTCACAAATCCGGTCTACTGGAAGTACCAATGGCTCTTCTGATGACTGGTAACCAGGCCACCGTCTACCTCGAAGCTAGTTCCGACGAGCAGACCGGAGCGGAGACCTGCCTGGTATACAGCGGGGGTAGGATCTACATACGCGAGCGCTTACACATTCGTAAAAATGTGAACACACTTGGGCGGACCCACTAACATGCACAGGTACTGTTACTTCCTGACGTATCGCACCACTATGCGTCCAAATGGACAGCTTGAATGCGAGTGTTCGGATGTGGCGTACACAGAGGTGATGGACTACTGTACAGGGATTTATGGTCACGACGTAGCACCCGGAATTCCGCTGAGGATTCCCGCTTCGCTGACGACGTTCTCACCGTGGTCTCGGGCGAGCAGACAGGAAAGAAGGTTTCTGGGGAGTAGTGAACATCTACGCTTCATCGGATCTGAACCGAGAGAAGAGTACTCGGAAAGAAGATAGTGGGGAAAACCCGTGAAGAAAGGAGTCGGAAAATAGACAAAATGGAGAAAGAGGACAGAACGTTTCCTTCAGTTTCCCCTTTCTCTGTCCTGTACCTGCCGTTAAGAACAGAAATTTAAGAGAAACTAGAGAGGCTCCCTCCTGTCTGTTTTCCTTTGTTTTGTATTAGAAGTCTTCCTTCACTTCTAGGAACCTACTAAACGTTTCTCCTAATTTTTTGTTTCCGACGTAGTTTTCCTCGCAAGGAGAATCAAAGTCTGTATGTTCCTAAGAGTGTGCCTTGTATGCCAGACTGGCGTTTTTACTCCTTATAACTGGAAGCGAAACCTGATACCCTTTACGTTCTAAGTTCTCCCTCTTTGACGGAGAGGGGGTAGAGAAGAGAATCAGGCCAAGGCGCCGCCCTGCCCAAAGAACCATTGGCGGCATAGAATGCGAAGACCAAGCTTCTGTCCTCAGTGCATCTCGAGGCCAGGGCGCACCCCGCCCTTTGCCTGCTAGTTGAACTGATCATACTGTAGTGACGATGAGTAACAGATAAGTCTTCAGGAGACCGCCCAGTGTTGGAGCCCGGATTTCTCAACTGGCTCCGTCACACAAAGAATTGAGAAAGGAAGGAGAGGGGAACAGAAGCTGCTTGCCAGGGGAACAGAAGCTGCTTGCCTTTCGGCAGACAATGCTAATATCTCGCATCAGTTTCTTCTGCTCGTCATCTTTATACTCGACTAGGGAAAAAAACCTGTTTCTCCAGGGTGAGGGGGAGGGCTTGGGGACCTGGAGTCCTGGCGGTGGTAGATCTTAATGCTTGCAGGCGTCCGCTCAGGTCCTAATCGCCGTCAACTCTGCAGGGCACTTTCCAACCCATGCCCGGGGAAGTATTCTCGAAAGAACCACCGGATAACGACTAAACACGTTTGATACCGACAGACGATTCGCTACTCCTTCGGTAATGACTCATATTTCTACCCACGATGACAGCAAAAGTATTCTCTACACACCCTGTCTATCAATTCATGTACACGCCTCAAAATTACCCTGTCCACATCCACCTCCAGCCGTCTTATGTACTGCCGTTGCGTTCACTGCATAACCCTTCCCTGAAGAGGGCGCTTTTGTCCTTCTGCGAGCTATCCGCCGCTGCTAGAATATATGGATCCGAGCTGACTCGCACAAGCAGAGCCAAAAAAAATATAAAAGTTGTCGAGAAAGATCTGAAAATATTCTGAGTATAGCAACACTCCCGGCAACCAACACTGATATTCCTACGTGTCCCGGATGTCTGGCACCCCTCTCGGGGCAACCGGGTCCCCTGTTCGTCTTGTGGGTGTCCTTTTGCTCTCATGAATAGCGTAAACTCTCCATATCAGCTTTCTTTGTTTGTTACTCTTTTTTCTCATTGTGAACACGCTCCGGGCTGTTTGGCCACGAGAGTTCTACCACTGCTATTCCGGAGAGGGCTTTCTGCCTCCTTGCGTACGCAGGGCACTTGACATCAGATAGCAACGCAGGGATGAGTGCTGTAGCGGACGGTTTACCCAACGTAAATAAGCTGTGCGTACACCTGAATGTTTCGGACCTCACTAAAGACTGATACGGTGGTCGCTTCGAAAGCAAAAAGTAGCAAGACGACACAGAGAAAAACATATCGACTTCGGCCCCCTTCTTGGTCTGGTAGGACAATCTTCTCTTCAGCCTCTCTTTCTCCACCTCACCACTCATAGAAAATCTGTTTCGCTTTTCGTGTCCTCATAAAAGCGTGAAGAGACAGAGTTAACTACCATGAATCAAACTCGTTGCTGGTACGGTGGCACTACATCTAGACGGCGGCCACGGACAGAAGACTGATACCGCGCTGAACTCGAAAATGTTACGAAAAAGGACACGAAAGCGGGATTTACAGGAGGCCTGTAGAACCCGCTTTCGTCCCGAAGCAACTACGCGCACTGTGTTACCTCCATCCTCCTGACCGACAACCGTGATGACGCCGGGGTTGATAGCGGCGCTTGGTTTGCTGGTCATGACTTGACACCACATTTACTTTTCCACGCAGCCTCCTGTTCCTGTCGTAGGGCAAACCGAGTAACGAAGATGACGAAAAAAGAAAAGAATGTACATCAAGGAAGGGACCGGTTACTTCGCTTCACCGGTGGAAGCTCGTCCCCTGATGAAGACGAAGGTGTAATAGTGACTAGTACTACTGTTTCGGAGAAGAGTCACGGCACAAGGAAACAAAGCCGACGGGAGCAAATAATACGACGGATGTAGCACACACTCACATCCGACCTGTTTGATGGAAGAAAGGGGGAATCATATTCTTAGAGCAAAACGTGGGAGGAGCACGGGGAATACACGGAAAAGAAACGACCGCACAGGCACGAAGACGAGGACGATAACACCCTGTCAACTAGGATGGAAAGTAAGACGTCCCCAACTGCGTCCCTCAAGGGTCGCCATCGACGAGGGTTTTCTCAACCGTGTAAGACAGTCCAAAAACTGCTTCAGCACCGTTCGTCAGAGATTCCTAAACGTACTTCTCCGTCTAAGAGAAATGCAAAAATGGCGATAAACTCACTTGGACCACACACTTAAATTTTGGAAAGAAGCGCTCTAGCATCCACGCCATAACCCCCTTTTATTCATGACAAAATCACCAAGTGGGACTATCCTTCGTCCTTCTGTACAGACCCGTATATTCATGTATAGACCTTGATGCGTCTTAAATGGATCCTGCGCAGATGCGGCACGACCAAAGAATCACCCGCCCTCCACCCAAATGTGTGAAGTGACAAGCACTGAAAAGAAAGCAAGAGCCATAACAGTGAACGGGGTACTTCACATGGGAAAAAAAAAAAGCCTTCTCGTCTGCTGTCTCTGACCGACCCTCCATTCTCTTCTCCTTCAATGGTCGCCTTAGTATCAGGCTTGATGACGTATTTCTCGTCTTCGCTTCATATTACCATGTCTATAACAGCAGTACAAGAAGACAGGGGAGGACGGGAAGAAGAGAGACAGAAGAGAACCGGGGACAGGGATTCCTTCGTGATCTGTTTCGGTAACGTGTAAGCCTTGAGAACTCGTAGCAACAGGGGCCAATGAGAAGAGTACGTCACGGGATCTCTCTCTCTCTGTCTCTCGGAAAAGCAGACGCTAGGGAACTCACAGGAAAACGATGGACAGAGTCCCATGAAAGTTCTCTCCTCCATGCGGAGGAAGAGTCACTTGTGTACGACTCGAATTACCTACGCTGGGAGAAGGTCTTGTTCCTTTCACCTGCACATACCACATTGGAAGCGAGTTGAGAACTTGTCGGCCACTGTGGAGTTGGGTTCCATCTCTTGGGTACAGCAGATGCGATCTAGCCCATGAGCTTCTTCTTCACTACAGTATCCGCCGGACCAACTTACAGTCTCCGATTCTGGTAAAGCATCAAAGGCCGTCAAACTCCCTCTCCTCAAGAAAAAAGCAACACGAAACTCTACTTCCTTTCTCTACTGAAGTCCACCGCGGGTTTTCCTGAGCTTGATAAAGATAGGCAGATCCGGAACCGCAAGCTGAGAAAAGTAACTAAGAAGAGAAGAAGAGGCTCCGCTGCGGTTTAAACTCAGCAGTAGCACCAGCATCAGCGGTACGCGGAACGCTGTGCGTAGTGCTCCGTTTGGTCAGTCCTAGATCTCCCAGACATGGCGTGTTCCTATCACTGCTAGCAACAGGACGCTTCTTGAACCCTTCCGCTGTTACGCGAATGAAATGGTAGAAATGGTACAGCCAAAATTTCCGCGCGTGTTCAAGGCTGGCATCCCCCCACGTAGCAGAGGAGAGAATCAGCTCCCACCCTTTTCGTCTGCACAGGCAGCGAGTTTCTGATCCTCGATGTGGTTACCGTTGACGTGTGAGGGACCGTCATGCCGCTCTCCGCGAGTGGCGCGTCAAAATAATCCCGAGAACTACGACAGCAGCGGCGATCGCAAGTCCAAGGCCAATGAAAGATTGCTCTCCCGAGTGTGAGCCTGAGGGCGCGCGCCTTCCATCGGTGAAGTTGCTCTGAAGTAGGTGCGAAAGCGTCACGGACACGTTGTTCGGACTAAGCGGGGTCGCCGCAGAGGTGTTGGTTGCGATTGTCTGCGGGAAAGACTGATTGGCCGCAGAGGCGTTATGGAGACTGTCTGGGGCAGTCGAGTTCTGACTGGGCACTCCTGCAGAGCTCTTCGCCGTACGGCTTCCCAAATCATGAAGAAGCCAGGCCACAGCGCCGATTGTAAGGAAGGTGATCAGTATTTTGAAAGGGTGAAGAAAGGGATTCCCCACGATGCTGACCCTGCCTGCAAGAGCAGATCCACCACGCCCCGCGGAAGTGTACAGCTCTGTGTCTTCCTCAGGATCACTGGTAGGAGGAAGGGAGGTAGTACTGGAAAGAAATACACGGCACTGTTCGGAGTATGGCGGGGGCGGTCCTCTTAAGACCTGCGCGGCCTCATGATATGACGGGGGGGGCTCCCAGGCAACGGCCTCAGCTGGCAGGGGCTCGGAGTCACCATCTGAAAATTCCCGGTAGAGAGGAGGAGGACCCAGTTGTTGATAAAACTGGAGGGGTACTACCTCGGAATTCACTCCTGCAAGCCGGCGGGATGACGACGAAGACCTATTGGCCGTGCGCGCTGTGCCCAAACCCCCGGAAGAAGGCGCTCGGTGACGACTGCCTATGCTGTGGAGTGATGATGATGCCTCCTGCAGACACCTGAGGAGGTGAGCTAACGTGAATGACACCGCGAAGATTCCAAAAGACACGGCGAGGGCTTTACTCAGACTTGCCAGCAGATGAGAACCGAGCCGTCGCCGTAAGTGGTGCCGACCCGGAGAACTGCTTCTACTCAGTACGCTCCTGCCTCTTCTCCCGCTGTACATCAAAAGACCTTGTTGTTCTTCCTCACCCTTGTCTTTGCCCTCTGCAGAAAAAGGAAACCTCGCGGGACCCTCTCCTTTACCATTGCTCAACCCCAGATGCAAACTATCACCACGGGCAACATCATCGATGGCCCCCGTTTCTTTATTCCCGGCACCCGCTTCCGCGGGGCCATTTTGTCCGCCTCCACTGTTTATCTGCATTTAGCATTCGCAACGCCGCAACGTCTTCAAAACAAGAGGATTCAGCAAAGTGAAAACCGCCCTGTAGTCAGCAACGCAAAAGGTAAGCAACCCGACGACGTCTCGCTCGGTGGAGTGTACGTTCAGCGCGCCCAGTCTCCACCCCCCTCCCCTTTCTCTTGACAAACGATGACAACTCTCCCTCGTCTGGGGTAGCTCCCCTGGTGTCGCGCGGGCGCTGGCCTTTCTCCGAACTTTCTCCTATCTTTAACCACCTTCCTAAGACTTCTACAGGATGGCTATCCCCCAGTGAAAAACTAGGGTCACAGAGTACCACGTTGGGAGGAATCTGTTGCAGAGTTCTTCAATGGCTTGATGATCCGCGCAGAGGATCTCCGGGTTGCGTCCGGCGGGTAGCTTTCTTTTCCGCGTTTGGAATGTGTAACTAGTTTCGGCGCTCTCTAGTTATATCCTTCGCGTGTTCTTGAGGTTGGCTCCCTGGGAAATCACGAAGAGCGCAAGGTGCCCCCGGTATATAGTTACGAGGAGCCAGCGCGACAGAACCACTCCCAAAAGCCACGCGTGTGCGCGGCCGAGGGCAAGAACTCGGCAATCCTTGCCGGGGAGGCCTCGGAGAGACTCTTCCTCCTCTGTCCTTGTCTCTCATGTTTCTGTAAGCTCGGGACGACTGTTGATACTTTCTTTTAAATTACTTTTGTGTTAGCAAGCACAAACCTCTCACTGAGGGCTGTTGGTGCATGACTATTACTAACTAGAGCTGCTCCTCAGCTCACTTTCCTCAAAAAAGGATAGTTGGGTGTCGCCGAATTGCGCAGCCAACTACACGTTTCACTGTACTTCTTCCAGAGTAGTGACCCGTGGACGCCGACCGAAGACGACACCGGTTCAGTCCCCCCAAAGTTTTCCAACACTAGTAAAAGGCGCTACTCCGGCGTCTCTCTCCCTGTTCCGGTACTGCTCCCATAAAAACTTGTAGCCGGAAACTACAAACGAATTGACCACGCACGAGTCGCTCTCCACACTAACTCTTTGCCGCCCATGGATTTAGGAGGAAAGGAGAGAATGACGTCACTCGCACAACTTACTCTCAGGTCTGAAGAACAGTCCTCACTACCCCACCTTTTTCCGGTGCCGCGTTGTGACTGCCGTTACCTTCCCTGTGTGTCTGTCAAAAAATATAACGCGAGCACAATAGACGACCGTGTCAGCGGAGTAACCGACAGCTGTCACTTGGTAGGGGTGGCTAGAGTTGATCAATGGCAAATAGTCATGTACCTCTACAGGGAACCTCAAAAAAAAAACCACGATCATCAGTCCATGTCGGCAACAGTACCCGTATTAGTACGAAGGTCTCTTTATTCAGTTATTCCATTGAATGTGCTCCGCCCGCTGCATTCACGGAGAATACGCTTGAGCCCTCTTGTTGTTTTCTTCTCTTTTCCGTTGGATGCCCCAACCTCCTTTGTCGGGTCCATACGAGAATATGTAGAAAAATGCCTGTCTACTCTCATTCTGGTTCGTCTTACCCAGAGAGCGTACTTCCGCTGTAGAGGCTTGTACGCATTTTTCTTCTGATTCTCTCCTGCTGTTGCCACACGGCAGTTATCCCACCCCAAAGAGAACAGAAGAGGAGAAACAAAGAATGTTACGGAGCAAAACGCAGAAGGAACCTGGGGCTAAAGACAACAAAGAGGGCAGCAAAAAAAGTCGCAGAAAGTGCCATAAATCTGTATAGCAAGGAAGCAAAGTATCACAAACTGGATAGGAGCGTGGCCAAGGTGCTTGTTTCCAATGTGCAGAGCTCTGTTCTGTCCCCACCCCGGAGAAAAAGTTTCGCGTGACAGTCACTTCGCATTGCTGGTGATACGTTTATTTCTCTGTATGTTCTCCCCACTACCGTCGTCACAGTCAAACGTCTTTTTATCCAAAAAACAGAGAAGAGTGGCTTTTCTCTAATGGAAGTACACCCTCACTGAAACAGTTACGTACAGAGAAGAGAAGGCAAACTTGCTGTGGACCAGCAGCCCTCTACCACAGTGAAAGAAGAAGAGGGTAGCATCGCTACCGGCTTCGTGTTGAGGAAAACACTGCTGTGTGGCTACACCCAGTCAGCCGACAAGAGTTATCAACAAAGAAGACTGCGGCGAAGATCAGGTCGGAAGGAAATGAATTCTTCCGATAAACCTTTGTTACCACGTGTGAGCTCTTCTGCTACACGTACTGACTTCCGAGTTTGCTTCAAGAAGGGTCCTTCGTTTCAGGTATTGCAGCGACGTACGTAACTGAAAGCTTTTGCTATCAATGCTCCCTCATATTTGAGATGATGACTACTATAGAAGGCTATAGTTCTGCGACTGCGTGTCTTTCACCAACTGCCTGACCGCATATGCGATAAAAAGGCCAATGGTTACACACGCTTCTCAAACTCGAATTGCGAATACCGATGATCTCTGAAACGTCTAAGCTTTCACTGCGGAAGACGAATAAGCAGAAAGACATGCTTGACTATCCAAGGAGCCCCCAGCCCTGAAAGAAAAACTGTGGTCCGCCAAACACACAGAAAAAGCACTCGAGGAGGCACAAGCACGCAGGGAATTGTTGAACTGATACGTGAGTGCACAGAAATTTTGATAACGCCGGCGGGTCACTCTCTGGCACACAAGGACTCCCGAATACACGCCACCTTATATAACAGATTGCAGTATATATACGACCCTATTGCTCCGGACTCCGTTGCTACATGTACGCCCGTCTGTACAAAAGGTTGATATGCTGGGTAGCCATCATCTCGGTGCCGAGTTGAATTTTTAGATATACCCGTATAACCAGGTATGTAAGTGTCGGCTGTGCTCAGTACATCACCTAGCCCCTGGCAGTGTCTCCCGCACATACCTCTCCGGCCCCTTATGCTAGCACCGACGTACATTAGTCGAACTACGTATCTTCGTGAAAGATTCTCTTCTTTGCGTGGTACGGTATTGACAGGTAACTCCTCAGGTTCCGTGCTCACAAACTTTGCAGGTCATCGCGCATGCTCGTTACCGGCTGCCGCAGTAAAAAAACTCCGTAGAAGTTCAACAGGCCACCGGGCTTTCCTGCAGCGTTCCTCACTGAGAAAACGCCGGACACAATAACAGCGGAGAAGGGGCAAGGTCGGCAGTAACTGCCGAACTCCGAAGGGAAGAGAGAAAAACTCTAGCTGCGGACACAGGCGCTTTTTTGGACGATAACTTCCCGGCTAGACATCCCATTTCGCAAGAAAGCGCGTTCACTCTCATCGAACAACACGACTGCACGAACAGATACATCTACACTAACCCGGTCCGGTCTTCAAGCTGTTTCACAAACAAATCACATCTTTCAGCACAATTTACATAGGGGGACGCCTCCTGTCGTGAAAACCTTCGGATCCTACTCGGCCAACCTCTCTCCCGTTTTCATGATATGGACAGCTTCTGCCAGCGCAGCAGCGAGATTGAAGTACTCCTGTGTTTTCTCGCCCTCAAGCTTATTTGTACCGGTTTTAATACCGAAGGCGCCGTTCGGTAAGTAGACTTCCCACGTAGCTATAACGGTGTCGTCGCCCTTTTCGTACACGTCCCCACTGAAAACCTGCACTGTTTCTTTCTCTCCCTTCCCCCATGCAAATGATTTCTTTCCGCTCGTTGTCTCGGGTGCCTTCGATAAAATTGCGCGCACACGACCTAGAACTCCTTCCCGCTCTAGAAGGTTCCTGGTCTCCTCAGTGGGGCGAATCCTATACTTCTTGCCTTCGAAAGAGAATTTAATGGCTGGCGTGGATCCCCGCTTCTCTGTGCCGTCTGAGGTTGTCCAGGTCTTACCTATTATCACTTTGTCACCCTGAAATTCAACAGAGGGCGTGGTATCATCTATTTGATTCTCATCGGGTGCACCGGTTGCTGCAGTGTCATCGCCTGCCCCGGCGCCCACCACTCCTGATTGGTTCGGCCCGTGCGAGACTGGTGCCGCGGAGTCCCTGGCGATAGGAGCGCCTGGCACGACAGGAGTTAGCATCTGGGCTGAGATATCACCTGTCAATGACGGCATAGTGTGTCCCACCCGAATCGCAGGTTCTTGATCGTCACTTCCGAACGCCCGTCCAAAAAGGCGCTCGCAGCCCTCGTTCCCCACTGAGCTGTAGGAAGACTCTGGCGTTGACACACGGCGAGCTTCTCCGATTCCCATATATTCTAGACACCTCGACGGGACTCCTCCAGTTCGCCACAGCACGAAAATCACCGCAGCAATCATATGCAGCTGTAGGGTCTTTGACATTTTCAGTAAAAGTTTGCTGAACAAACTCGAAGACGGTAATCTCCAATGAGCCGCAGATTTACTCTCCACCGCCTGCGAACTCTCGAAGTATCTCTCATCTGTCACTTCTTCCTCTCCCGCATCGAGCTGTTGTCTCTCAGCAGCCGCACGGACCACTTCTTTTCTTTCTGAACCCTGACTAATCAGGCCTCCCCCAGCCTTCGCCCGGAGGCTGTCTCGTCCTACTGCCTCGTGAGCGGCAGCAACAGGTAGGAAGCACAGCGGAAGCAAAAGGCATAACGCTCCCAGGCCCTTCGCCAAGCAGTGCTTCATTTTGGAAGCAGACACACACGACACCAGGCCCGCCCTGCTCCGGTGGTGAAACACAAGGTCTGGTGGGAGAATGAAAAGATCTTACCGAAGCACCTCTCTCTGCCGTCCGGTTTAGCAACCCACCGAGGAAAGTGCACCCTTGGCACGCTACTCACACCGAGCAAATGGACACGGGGTTTTCTTTCTGAACAGAAAGTCGCTGGATTGTCCGTAGGCAAGAAGACGGACTGTTCGCCCTCAAAGCTCTGCCAGCGGCGTTGTAGGCCGGCTCTCAAGTTGCTGGGGTGGAGGAAGAGACTTTCATCCGTAGGTGGTGTCGCGTCTCCCTGAAGATATGAGACGGAGACCGATCACGCTATCCTCCAATCTTGCTCCCTACCTTCTGCTATTCCAGATGTAAGACTGTCCTCGAAGCATTTTATGGATCCGCTCACTGGGACGACCGACCATCATTAACAGACTGGAACACTCCACTTCACTGCTGATTCCTTGAGCTAACCAACTGCGCACAGGCCTGCCTGGGTGAGTCGCTGTCAGAGGAGACCCTTCGAGGAGCGACGCGTATTTGGGTGCATCCGCCAGCAGTGCTCCCGCATAAAGCAAAAAGAAAACACCGACAAGAAACACATAGGAGAGCGCGGAAGCGCCGGAAGAAGGGAGAAATCAAGAGATCAGTGTCGACATTGCTCCCCGTTGCCACTACTACAACCTCCTGACGTAGTCAGGTCCTGTTAGTAACACACGCAGGAAGCGAAGAAGTTGCCACCTTAGACGGTAGAACACACCTGTTAGTGTAATCAGGACAGTACACTACCCAGTTCTACGTATTCCCAGGAAACTGTTAATCTGTCAAACTGTCCATCTACTTCTGTCAGAGTGTCACGTCAAACTACCTGTGTGTCTCAAACTACGTTCTGTTTTTAGCAAACGATCTATCTCGTTCCTCAAAGCGACAGACTGCTTCCAGCCGCCTAGCTAACTACTTGTTTCGAGCTCTTCATCCGCTTCCATTAGACAAACAAAGTCTTTTTGTCACGTCATCACTTTTTATCGAGGTATCTATCCACTGTGTGAAACGAGTTCTTTCCCTCTTCCCTGCCTGTCAGATTCTATCAAACTACACGCTACTTGCTGGTACAGTGTGTAAATTCTCCTGTAGACAACCAGCTCACAAGGGTTGGCACACTGTACCAGCATATAGCTTAGTTTGATAGAGGCAGACAGACAGACAGGAAGAGGGAAAGAACTCGTTTCACAGAGTGGATAGATAGCTCGATAAAGATAGATGACTTGACAGAAAGACTTTGTTTGTCTGATGAAAGCACGATGAAAATAGATGACTTGACAGAAAGATTTTCAGCAAGTAAAGATGTCCTTATACCGAGCGAACAGCAGCTGATTCAGTTACACGTTGAGGCCAACATGACACGGCACACGCACGTGTACGGGTACAGTGAAGCCCAAGTAAAACACAGTCTTGGTGGTCAGAACATAGTCGGGGCTCTATTACAACTCGAGCTATCTCCCAGATAGAAACTGAGGTCACAAATTACATCGTTGGGAGGAATCTGTTGCTGAGTCCTACAATGGCTTGGTGATCCGCATAGAGGATCTCCGGGTTGCGGCGGGTGGCTAGCTTTCTTTCCCCGTTTGGAATCTGCAACTAGTTTCGGCGCTCTTCAGTTATTTTCTTCGCGTGTTCTTCAGGTTGGCTCTCTGGAAAATCACGAAGAGCGCAAGGTGCCCCCGGTATATAGTCACGAGGAGCCAGCGCGACAGAACCGCTCGCAAGTCGCACGCCAGTGCGCGGGCACCGTAACTCAACACGCAAGCGGGGTCGTGCACTTCCTTTACCCAGGGTGACTTTCAGACCCCAAAATAACTCCCCACAGGTTCTTCTACGTTCCCTTCTTCTTTCAGCCCTCCCTAGGAGGCGTCGCTTTCTCTGCTTTGCTCGTGCCGCGTCTCGTTCCCCTCCTTTGGCGGTGTAGGCGATGCGTCGGCGATCTGCTGGGGGTGCTCAGCGATCTTGCGTCGTAGATTTGTCTTCTCCGGGGCTGTAAGTTTCCCGGTATGACCTTGTTGGCCTTGGCTTGTGATTGCTGAGCCTAGGGGCGCGTGACCTGGCAACCCTATGCCGCTGGCGGACACCCTGTCCTTCCTGTCGCAATCTCGACTTCTGCCCTTGATGCGCGTCAATCTCCTGGTCTTGCTTTGGACCCTCCGCCCTTGTTGCTCTCCCGGCAGAGAGCTTGTGGGTCCTGGAATTGATTACTATTGCCACGGATTACCGAGGTTTCCTCCCTCCTTCGCTGCGGCGTTACGTAACTTGGATTTCAGCAGGCCGTGGATATCCGCCCTAGCTCCGTATGGTGTACGGTCGCCATTTCGTTGGAAATAGGCAATTTTTTCTTGGCGATCGACGCAGGATTGCAAACTTGTAATAATGTTGTCGGGCGACGA
>NW_027154197.1:15425-15841 GCF_002600585.1 Cystoisospora suis
AAGTGCAACTCGATTGCCCCCCCACAATCGAGGGACTCGATCTTCCACGCTCGAGATAATTAAAGGGAATGAACCGAGTTAAGTTCGCACATCGAAACACCAATCGATGAAGTTTACACACCACATCGACTTGATGAATCACTCCAAGTACGGTCCAAGTTCTCCTCACGGAGTGTGTACCAAGAAAACGACTCTCACTTAACTGTGGCGGAACGTCTCCGCCCGGTCCTCCGTGCAGCTCGCCCCGGTGGGGTTGGAGTTGTACGGGGAGGCGGAGCNNGCTGGTGCACTTAAGACGTTCACGCTTGCGCTCCCGCCTTAAGTTCTATTAATTACTCCATTATAATACGATTAATAATTATATTGAGCTATAGGGCTCGAGTCGCTACGTCATCGGCCCTTGGAAAAATACTAAG
>NW_027154198.1:0-4386 GCF_002600585.1 Cystoisospora suis
AGTCAAAGCGCGGGCGTTACAATCTCTAGAGAGTGGTATTCTTATGGTGAATTGGAGCCGTTCGAATTCGTCGAAGAATAGGATAGACGCAAAATTGATTTTCAGTAGCGTCTGCTGACGAGGGTGTGGCTCCATTTTCATGTTTTCGGCGGTTTCTGTGTACTCCGGAAAACAGTCCGTGCTACTGAGTTCGTGTACAGAGCGGAAGGTGTTAACATCAGTCGGAGATGCAACCAGACTAGCGAGTAAATTCGAACTCGAAGAAGTTGAGAAGAAACCTGCGGGTTGTGTAATGGCATTCTAGGGACCAGACGCATTTTTTACGTGGATGACAATTGTGAAGTTCGATATTTTCCCGTCGCAGGCAAACGATGCTATTACTACACCATGGGATGCAGGGCGGCGGTTGATTTCACCCCCGTTTCTACTGGTCCTACCACATTCTGTAGACGCCCAGTAAGATTAGAGAAACCCTCGCAGCGATATTTTCCCAAGACGATCCCAACCGACGAGGCGATGGCGTTTGTCGGTGCGACCCCGGGGGGAACAACACAATAGCGGAGAAAGCAACTGCGTGCTACGAAGTTACAGCTTGGAAGAATTTGCTGCGTCAAATGCTTTCTTGGTCTTCGGTCTGCGTTTGTGACTAATATGGTACAGCGCTGCGGTGCCGAATGTGCACAGGCCAGCCGACAAAAACTGTTGTCCCGGTTGTCGCAGATAGTCCAGGCCGACATGCGAACTGAAGACATGCGGAGCCACAGTCGTCACCAACATGAGGGAGAAAGTGAGACTCTCTTAAATGAACCCGCTGGCAACCCCGCAATCATGAGAGATCCGAAAATGCAAATGGAATGTTGAGAATGGGATAACAGACCTGTCCGAACCAGGAATCGAACCTGGGTTTACACGGCCACAACGTGTTGTCCTAACCTCTAGACGATTCGGACCGAGAGGGGCGCCTCCCGCCTTGCCGACGTAGGTCGTGGAGAGTTCAACCATCATCTCCTGTAGAAGGGCACGGCTTCGGACTTCACTCTTCACGGAACTGCTGCGGTAAATGAAATGCTTCGTCCTTTGTCTTTCTCTCGGTTTTAAGAATTAGCTCTTCGAAAGGTACGACCTTTGGCGCACAGAATGCACGCGGAAGCGAAGGGACACGTTGATAATCTCGAAAGGGCGCTGTCTACAACCACCTGGAGGGGAAGAGGCGAGGCGGACATGAATTGCCATCGTCGTCCCCTATCCTTCGTACATCCGATATGGAAGAAACTGACACAAATGGTTTTTGTTATGCGCTCTATAAGAGTTTCTCTCGTTTCCTTCCTGATAGCCAGACTGTAATTGGTCTGTAACTGCACCAGCAATGCAGCAGCCAGTATCAATGCAACTTCAGGGCCGATAGTTCAGTTGGATAGAATGCCCGGCTACGGACCGGGTGGTCGTGGGTTCGAATCCTGCTCGGCCTAACTTTTTTCCGACCGTTTTTTTTCCTTCTTCGCTAAGGACACCGTCTTCGTCTCTTAGCGGAACTCCACATGCTTGATGCAGAACATTTTCGTCGGTTGCGCTAGGGCACAACGAAGAGATTTCCGTGACTGGTCATAGGAGGAAGACAGGCTCCACTCTGACCTTTTCTCTGTAAGCTCTCTCCTGGGATTTAGGAGTACTGCACTCAGCAGAACCCTGTGCTCACACGCTTTTAGCTGGCCGACTCTAGGTCTGTTCGCCGAAGCAACCATGACGGACCTGCCTAGGAATGAATCTGACACGTCCGAAAAATCTTTCTTCCTACAAGGTGGCCGTTCGGCTTTCATTGATGCCGAGGAAAACATATATGCGCCTCTACGAATGTTGAAATCAGGTATCAGATACGCTCGTTCGCAGAGTAGCACGAAAGCCGCTTTTACTACGTTCATAGCGAACATCTCATCTTTTCTGTGTAGAGAAGGCCTTGGAGTGGTTGAACGTGTCGAAAACTAGGATAGCAACCCTAGGTGCCCTTGCAAACTCGAGCAGTACCGCCACTCCTTCGTGCTTCGGTTGCTTCTTCAATGAAGACTGCACTTCTTATGTCCGCTTCAATGTAGTCCTGTTAGCTTTTATGAAAGGATGAACAATCCCACGCCGTAAAGGGGTCTCGGGTGTACACGCATCTCGATACCGGTGACGCAATAAGTATCAGTCATTTCCCGTGTACGTGTACATACACTGAAGACATCTTCCTTCATTATGACCTCACAGTCGTTGGCCTCTTTGTGAGAAACATGTCCGACTAAAAGGGAAAGACGGCGAGCGACACGGCCCATCTCATGATCTTTTCTTGCTCTTCACACCGCTCCAAATACACACGACTCACTCCAGAACCACTGTTGAATCGATATCTCAACCATCTCCCTACGGCTTTTCTTTAGGCGTGAGAAGAGATACAAATTTGACTTTGACGAGAAAGTCCTTCCTACATGCGAAGATGATGGGTAACATAGACAAATCATCGGTAGTGCAATTAAAATGATTCGAGGGGTGCGTAGACAAGCAAGAACGTAAAAGATGCATGTCTTCCCATCATTCTCTCAAGACCACACCTTAGAAGAGAAGTACGAAAAAAGACTTCGTTCTCTTTAAAAGCTGTAAAACTCAAAGTCTCTCTCATGCTTACGCACATGAGCCTTCCACCCTTTCTCAAAGTCTTTCGGAAGAATCACGTATCTGCAAGGCAAGCAAGAGAGGCATTTCAAAAAGTACGTGGAACACATACACACCCGTCTCTACTATGGATCTTCCGCTATAGCTATACACGTATATATAGATATATACAAATTCAGAAGCGCTCGAGCGGATAGCATGACATGCACCTCGGAAAAGCACGAACCGCATGGCGAGCCATATCTACTCTATGTACCTGTAATCGATTTATCTTTATCTATCTACCTTCAATGCGTCTATCTATCTATCTACCTCCATACGGGATACGGGGAAATACACAGCAGAAGTGAGGACAATACTGAAAGTGACTATTAGTGTGTATGTGGCACTGCTGCGTCTATATTTGTTGTGTCCGTTTGGCGCTAGTGCGTCTTTGGAGGTTTCTAAACTTTAATCTCTTGATGAAAGAAGAAGAAGAAAACAAAGAAGTTTTTGAAAGAGAAGAGAGAGTGGAAACGCAGATCATTTAGGAATGTGCTGCGATAATCTTGAGAGAGTGTTTGGCTAGAGAAAGAAAAAGAAGATCTTTATTCACTCAAACTGGGTTTCTTGGAAAAAGGATAGACGAACAGACATTCCTGTTGTGACTATGTATCGGGCGTATGTAATGTAAGAATATCTCAGGACTTATATACGCCTATATAAACATCTTCTGTGATTTTTCCCTATGGAGAAATCCACACAAACATAGACCAGGACAACATACACCTCAAGCATGGAGATCCGTCTATGTATCGGTGCTACTCTACCACACACCTGGAATGTACACGAACACTTGGACGCAAGGGAAAGCAACACACCCCCTGATACCTACATACCTACCTACATATTCACACATGTTTACATCTATACGTATATACGTGCGTGCATCTATCTATCTATGCATATGTATATATATATACCATGTATGTATACAATGTATGAACAGTAGAATACATGGTTCTTTTTCTTTTGCGGGAGTTTTCCGAGTTTGGTCAGGCGTTTCCCCTTTTTGTCCATCAGCTGGTGAGGCCTATTCCATACCTGTTTTTACGCACTGCCTGCATGCCTGCCTCTTGACAGATAGCCGCGATGTCTGCTGCAGAAACCTTCTCTGGTCGAGAAACGTCTGCGAAAACATAGGGAGAGAAAACGTTCAGTCACAGTCATACACAGCATGCATGCATGCACATTTGTATAAGTCGTACCCCCAGTCAGCGAGATATGCATGCAGTCTATACTGCATGTACACACCTATAACGGTAGATTGTCTAAAACGCTAGGCACCTCCAAAGCACACAGAAGGAAAGTAGATGACGTTTCTCTCAATTGATTCGCCTCTACACCACATGCCGTTCTATGGAAGTAGAGATATATACATCTTCATGTAAGAAACCATGTGGAGGTACAGAGAGGTACAGACAGAACACTGCCGGGCCTGCGACAAAGAAAGAACGAAAGAAATTAGTCTAGGAAAGAAACTGCGTAGAACACGTGAATGCAGAGAAGCATGCACATTCCTCGCTCTCCCTCTCGCTAGCCGTAGGTGATCAAGGCACATCATTCTTCCCACATTAACCTCCACCCGTACAAGTACATAGCAGATGTAGCCAGGGAATGTAGGCACTTGCTCTATCTATCTATCTATCCATCTCCCTATCTATCCATCTATCTATCTATCTTCTATCTATCTATCCATCT
>NW_027154198.1:4592-33420 GCF_002600585.1 Cystoisospora suis
CTCCGAGACCACTTACAGTCTTCAAGATCGACTTCCTCTGAGAGATTCATTTTCGCTGTAATCGTCTGAAAGATAAGACGACGTTGGCGCCTATCAGGCAGAGGGAATTCGATCTTCCTGTCAAGACGCCCTGGACGTAGAAGTGCAGGATCTAGCGTATCCGCTCGGTTTGTAGCCATAATAACCTACACAGACACAAGGCATTTCCTCTCATACTTCATTTGTATACGTGTATATAGATAGATACGTATGGATGTACGCACGTCTACGGATCTACTTACTCATATATATGGATAAAGGGTTTCTCTACGTGAGTGACTATACACGCGCCTTAGGAGAGATCCGTCAGCACGAAATGAAACAAGCACAAATCGACAGTGTGACGGCGCCAGTATCAGGCAAGAAGATAGAAGTACATAGTCTCAATCAAACGCTATCCACCATGCCTATCGCATGCAAGCAACAGAATACAGCGACACACCTGGCGACCTAGATTTAGGGAAAGGCAGAAATGTCGCCGGCCAAAACAAGAGTTTGCTGCATGCTCTCCCCCATCCCACATTCAAATATGGCGTGTACTTGTTTGCTGCAGATTTCGTTGAAGTCCGCAACCACACTATCGACGCTCAGCGCTTTGATTTTTTGCGTTTCTAGACGGACGCAATCATAAGGACCATCTTACTTCAGGTGTATGTACACGTGAAAGATCAACCCCGGTGGAGTAGTGCAATGATTACAAAGAACTTGGATTTGTTTAAGTGAGTCACTCGGAAGGTACGACAGAAGAAAGGGGGGAGCCTGGCTGTTCACTGTTAAGCCAAGCAGAAGTAGAACTGAAAGAAAAGAAAAACGTTCCGATGTACGTACACTTGAATGGACAGACACTACAAATTTCGGAAGAGAGTCATCTTGGCTCTGATTCTTCTTTCGATCGTACCTTCACTGTTGTCGTTTGATCAAAGCCGTCCATTTGATTGAGGAGCTCTAGTAAAATACGCTGAACTTCTCTATCTGCGCCTGTCTGGGCATCGAATCGCCTGCAAACAGCATACAAAGAAAATAGATATGATATTCCATACCAAGACATACATGGAGATCAACCCATGGAGACATCTACATGCTCTCCTTACTAATCGCTGCGTCTACGAATAAGGTATCTCTCTGTATACACTGTGTGAAGGTTTTCTTCACCCACCTACTACACAGGGTATATACACCGAATATAATAAGGTGTCTACTCATATATCGGGCTTGGACATCCCCCAACACAGTCCGCTCCTACACAGCCGTCGTCCATCTAACTAGACCCGCATACCTACATCTGTCTACATGTATACAAATACACACATACAGATATATGTGTATATACATATGTATGTACCTTCACATGTCACAAGCATGCATATACCTATATATATACCCATGGGGCAATTAGAAGTCTAGACATGGTGACGGGGAGGCAGGATCACCGGTGCATAGAAAAACAGAGTCTGTCTAGCTAGCTGGCTGACTCTGAACTTTGCTCTCCCTCCAAAAAGCACAGGTCTCCTCATGATAGCAAAGACTCGCAAAGAAAACGAAAGGAAGCTTAACAGATTCCATGAGAAGACGTTCTCCGAGAAACTTCTTTATAAGACGTCCCAGGCGTCGAAAATGGTTCGCTGAAGACATAAATTACACCCTGCCGAGCGTCTAGATAGGACTCTCAATGATACACCCCCATGTAGTGAGTCTATCTCTTGCCTGGAGGCCTTCCCTTCCGACAATCTTGTAGCACGTCGCCTTAACGCCCGCACAGCTTCTGTACGGTGGGCTACTCTATCGGAGCCAACTGCGCGTTAGCTACTGAGCCAGGCATGACTACCGGCAGCAATCAGCAATGTATGTAGAAAGCCTATAAATGATGATATAGAATACAGTGTATAGAGCGAGGAGAAAGAAGATCCTGTCCTTCTTATACATCCTTCCATCCTACTTTGTCGCGATGGCGTCGACCTCATCGATAAAGACAATAGCTGGAGAATTTTCGCGTGCCTGAAACAAAAAGACATAAAAGGAAAGAAGGTGTACGTACACCCGAAGACTTCCGAGCGCCCATAGTGTACGAAAACACCAAAACTCCCGAGAGTTGGTAACACGTGAATTCTGCCTGGGCTGTCTTTGCCTTCGGGCATCAAGACACGCCGGGGCGCTCTCGTCAAAGTTGATGGGAAAATTTGCCGGAGGCTGTCCTTGCGCCACAATGCATGAAGACGTAAGCACGTGGATACATATGTATATACACTTATATTGGTATATACAGCTAGATAGATATGTACATATATGTGTATGTATACCTTGAGGAGCTACCCCCGTTGAGAGAGGAAGCTCGCAAAGCGACCTGACAAAGAAATGCACGTAAACACTCACTAGGACGCCTCTACGACTACATACATATAGCTAGATGGATGTATGGGCTCTTTGGCTATCTACGGATACATAACAACAGCAGAGCTAATGAACTCTGTCAACCCCCCCCTGCCTATATCATACACCAGTAGTCTTTCAATACCTCCACAGAGACAGCCATATGTATACACATGCCGAGATTTAGGACAATCGAGGGAAGAAGACTAAGCCAACTGAAAGTTCGCTATTAAGAAAAGCCTTCCGTGTATCTCATATTGACCTTCATATGGGACACCTAGGTAAGTCTATGTACGGAGGGGATATCTTAGGAAGTACCACAACCTGTGGGGAACTCTGCAGATAGATTCCTCTTCGCATATAGAGAGAAGAAGGAAGAAAATTTAGGGAGAGAGCGGAGAAGGCAAGATGTCCTCCCTTGTTTTCTCTTGATTTCCGTCAAGAGCACTTACCAGTCTGAAGACATCCCTGACCATACGAGGACCTTCACCTAGATACTTCTGAACGAACTCACTCCCGACAACTCTTATGAAAGTTGCTGTTGTATTGTTAGCTACTGCCTTCGCCAGCATAGTCTTTCCTTGAGAACACACAGGCCGATTCACACACGGGTCTCGACCTTTTACATGCACTTACAGCACTACAGTTGCACATCTACACATACCCACACATGTATACACATAAATATATAGAGAGAGACGCCTATGTAGGGAGAGAAGATGTTTGCGTTTGAAAAGAAGAGGACTTATGAGCCTCTCTGTACACAGAGGAAGGTGTGTATGGACAGAAGCATTACGTACAACATGGGGGTACATATCAGTACAAGTTTGCGAGGACGGATAAACCAGGAGAGACAAGCAAGCTATAGTAGTGGCAACTCCATCTCTATCAAGTGTGAAAAGCGACTGAGACCAGAGATCGAGCAAGGTAGACGTGAGTCAGCGACAGCCCGTACAGTCGAGAGGACTGTCTGGATTTCCTAAGAGAAAGAAAAGGAAAAGAAGTTGCACGCTCCCCAAGAAACTACATAAGAGGAGAAGCTTCCATTTTGCTTTCCTTAAGAAGTCTTTCATGTTCCATGCATGTGAAGGTGACGCCAATACATCAGCCGACCTCTATGAAAAATAAAAAGCGAGTCTGTTGATCTTCTTCTTCCCACCTCTCTTTGCCTTCATCTATATGCTGTAGATACACCAGAAGTTTTCATGTGTTGAAATGAAGATGAGATAGAGAGATATTATTCATACACACACGCACCTGATGAACTCCACCTCCCATGATGTTCATATCGAATTCAAAGAACAAGAACGGTGTCTCTACACATTCGCTCGGCCAGAAGAACTTTAAGAGACCGGGTAGATGTAGGCTTCATGCAATCCACACACAAACCTAGCGTAGGTCGCACATACACTAGGCAGGGGAATGTAAAATTCACACCTACAAGATATTTTTTATGCATGAGTGAAGTTGCTTTGTCTGAATCTATCTCTGAAAAGATAAAGTAACTGTCTCCTCTCCCTCTGTCTCTACCTATATGCGCCGATAGAGATTGACAGATACGTGTAGATATATCGATATGCCGGAGAGATGTGGCAGCGCCCAACTGACCTGTCCCGGGAGGCCCATAGAGAAGGACGCCTGTAGGAGGATCTATACCAATCTGCTGATAGAGCTCTGGACACGTTAACGGCAGTTCGACAGCTTCACGGATTTCTTGCTTCTGAATATCCATACCACCGATGTCCTGCAAAGAAGAGAGCACGAAAACAAGCAAAGAGACTCTTCACAATGCTCTCCCTAGGAGAACGGTGCTAAGAGAACATAGAAAGAAAGAAAGAAGACGTGTGAAAGAAGAGATGCGGAGAATCAAGAAGACGAGAAGAACAGGAAGGAAAGGGAATTTCTACATTCGTCACCTCTTCTCTATTTCTTCTTTCTTACATGAAAGAAGAAAGAGTCGTGTTAGATGAAAGGGAAGCTTTCGCAGCGAAGGTGCAATAGCCCCCTAGGATTGGGCAATCCGATACCTGATGAACTTCTGCAGAAAATACTAGACTTCCTTCTGCATCTACTCCTGCCCCAAGGCCTACAGTCGTCGCGGTCTTCGGGAGTAGGTGTACATACACTCCACCGCTAATACAACACACTAGGATGGTCGCGACACTTTCCTATGTAACCTCCCCTCAACGTTCTGTCCTCCCCCACAAGTACAGAGGTGTATTTGCAACGGCGTCCATGTAAGCCGTTCGTAGGAATGACCTCTTCATGCTATGTGTATCCGTCTATATACACATAGATATACATATATATATATGTATATATACGTACATGTTCATATAGGTACTGACTCCCCCTAATCACAAAGACATGCGTGTTTCTCGCGTTCGAGTCTTGCGCGGCGTTGTTCTCCATACTCGTTCTCCCCACGCCTTCCCACAAGAACTCGACTTTCTCGAGCCAGTTCATTCAAACTCTCTACGTTGCCGTCCACTTTTCTCTTTTCTCTATATCTCCCTTATCTTCTACTATCTATCCCTACACATACACCTCGAAGGAGAGAAGTGACCCATCTACAGAGACAGAGAACGAATTCATCGCCTTTCTCTTTCGCAATCTTACCGCATAGGTGACGTCAGGTTTTTCTTGCATTTGAAGAGTCTGAATAGTCGAGTCGGCTTCAGGAGGAAGAATATCCACGACCGAATGAGAATGCCGATGCAGAGCCACGCTGCAGCCTGTCTTGAGCAACTCCCTACGAAACACACGCACTCAAAGCCAAGACAGTAAAGAACACTCTAGAAAAAAAAGACCAGACACACCTACAAAGAAAGAAAGAATACACAAAGACTACATAGATTGATGGGAGACACTATACACATATATATATATATATATGTAGATGAATGTAGGTACATATACAACAACAACTACTACTACTGTTACTGCCGCCTTTCTTGTGTAGAAGAGATGGAGAGACAATGAGATCGAGAGAGTTTTTTGCGAAGAACGTCTGAAGATGTTTGCCTGGAGGAAGAGTGATCGATGGATTCTTACCTATTAAGAGTTGAGAGGATACGTACGATATAGCTACTCCCAGCTGTACTGGCTACAATGCCCTCATTTCCGTTAATGAGCTCCATGAACTGTCCAATGACAAGAGGGACACTCTGAATTCTCTTCAACTCTTCTCTCGCACGATAAAACTCTCTCTTCAGATTCTTCTGCTCGTCTTTGATATACTCCTCCTACAAAGGAAATAAGAGGAAAGGACACAGGGGACAAAGAATGAGAGAAAGAAAGATCTACCTTCTTGAAGCCTGAGATCTAAGGCTCTGGCTGTCTCTAAACACATGCAAGCATTTGCTGCGATAGAGAATACGCGAGAAAAAGAAACAAGAGAAAAGATGTCTCTTCTCCCACTGTAGGAGTCTCGGAAGAGAGGAAGGAGATGAACGAGAAAGAATGATACATGCGAGGTAGGGGGGAGAAAGGAATGAGCCAGAGATGTCTTGGAATGGACGGTAGGGAGAATGTATGAGAAGAGAAATAGAAACAAGAGCTGTACCTGCGCATGAACGTACACAGTCAAGACATCCACCGTACCTACGACTCTATGGATGAGTTGTCTAGAGTTCAACATGCATGCTCTCTCGGATCGCTGCATACGCCCATTTTTATACATACATGCAAAGGATGCTGGTTAGCCATTCATTAGAAGTACAGTCTCACCAGAGACGCGCATTTTTCTTTTCTTTCTTCTCTTCTACATGACGAAAGATAGACGAAGAAAAGCATATGAAACACCTGGTCAAGTTATCTCTTCAGATGAATAGGTACGTGTCTATACATCAGTAGACACCTACAGGCGAGATCGAGATTTCAGAGCGACAGATCCCTATAGAGAAAGATAGAGAGATATCATGTGCTTAGAGGTTTGTATAGAGCGGATCGAAGGAGAAGAGGATGATAGCCTATGGTGCCATAGAGTCATGTACTTCAAGAAGAGAGAAAGATGGAAAGAGAAGAGAAAGAAGAAAGAAGGAAGCAAGATACCTGGATATTCAGAAATTCTAATCTTTTCTGAAGAGCTTTGAGCTGAGCGTATAAATCTTTTTGCCGTTTGCTCGGATCTGCGGAAGCGAGGGCTCCATCATGAGGTGTATGTACACTCGAATCCTCTCCGCTCTTTGGAATGGCGGAGGGTGTAGCAACGACAGCAGAGGAACTCATCGTGTACGATTCCCTAGAGAAACAGAAGAAGGAAACCGAATCTGCATGCAATCCGAAAAAAGGACGCAGGAACCAAGAGAAAGAAGATAAGAAGCAGAAAATTCAATCGAACACAGAGAAGCGCTGCTGGAGCTCTAGACTCCATCCATACACATGAGACAAGCTTTTCGCCGAAGAAACAGAAAGAGAAAGAAGACTTGAAGGCAACGGAAGAAAAGCAACGAGAGAGAGAGCTAACGTCGAGGCAAGCTGTTGAGAACAGTGGATGTGAAGAGCGGAGAAAAAGGAAGAAAGAAGAGTCCCCGTAAAGCCCGGACAGGAGAGTGTCGTGATCAAGACGGTCAAATTCTGAGGTATGTAGAGGAAAATGGAGAGGAGAGCTGCAAAGGAGCAAAGGTGAGAGAGGAGAACACGAAGAAGGAGAAGACAAGATTGGGAGAACAAGAGAAAAGGGAAGGAGAGAAGATGGATAAATACGGGAGAGAAGAGAAGATAAGAAAGGAAGTTGATGCTATCAACACTCACGTGCCCTGTGACGAAGAAAGGAGGAAAAGAGGGGGCGAGTGGAACGCGGAGCAAGCAACTTAGTGTCTCTTCTTCTTCTCCCAGTCCTTTCGACTTGAACTTCAGAAAAAGTAAGATGAAGGATAGAACGGGTAAGCCAGGCTCATGCTTCGTTCGATGGATTCCTTTTCTTGTCTTGTGAAGAAGACCCGGAAAGAGAGAAAGAAAAGTTTCTCCAAGCAAAGTGAAAGGAAGGAGACAGACACAGTACAATGAATGAGATGTAAAGAGGAGATAATACCGAGAAGAGACAAGAAAAGACAAGAAAAGAGAAGGTGAGATGCTATTTCTTCACAGAAAGGAATGACACGCGCTCCGACGTCTTCTAAAACAGAAGCAAGAAAGCCTCTTCTCCCTTCTTCTCTGCAGCTGGCTCTAAGAGAGCAAGAGAAAGAGGAGAAGAGAAGAAAAACTTAGGAAGAAAAGGAGATCGAAAGACAAACTCAACCAAGCAGTAGACAAAGAAAGTGGAAGAAGGAGAGGTATTTGAAGTACGTCAGGAATCTTGCGATCTTTTCGTCCACTTGAAGTCTCTCCCTTCTGTTCTTTCTCAAACAGAAGAGAAAGAAGAGACATGAATCTCGATGCAGAGAAGCTTTGTCTTGTCCTTTTGATCAGGCAGCAAAGGAGAAGAAAGTAGAAGACTTGCAATTCCTCTCGCTCGGATCCATCTTCATCCGTCCTATTCAACACCTCTCTCTCTTCGCCTTTTTCGCTGCCGAGTTCATACCTTCCAACTGCATGCGTTTCTCGCTTCGTCAAGCAGAAGCGAGCAAACGAAACACGCACAACACATAGAAGAAAGGTCTTACAAGGAACACAAGAGAAAGGGAAGTCTTTACTTCCCGTCGTCTCCGTTCACCGTATAAACATGTGTATGATGTGTACGCGCGTATACCCCACTCTCTCATATAGCCGCCGTGGTGGATAGATATCTGTACGATCTAGCGTGGTTCTTGTACATCAAGATGTAGATAAGAAGACACACAGATCTCCTCTCTCTCTCTGTCTTTCAGGCGACTTCTTCTTCTTTCTTTTCGTGTTCTTTCTCTTTCCATACCTGCCTGGCCATGGTAACTTTTTCCCTAGTGCTTTTCGCCAATCGGGTACGTTTCTCTCTCTCCGAGAAGGTTCGTTTCACTGAAGTACACCTCCATAGTTAGAGGATTCTTTTCGAAGGAGATCAAAAGCCTCTTCTTTTCCTTTCTATCTCACTTTCTTCCGCATAGCCACGTCTCTCTCTTTGTCTCCTCGTTTTCTTGCTAAAGCGACGTCTTCATTCTACACGGTTGACAGAAGGTAGTAAGAGATCTTTCACCCTTCTATCTCCTCAAGGACTCTATCGACGGGACTGACGACGATTTTGTCTCTCCTGGAGAAACTTATCCATCGGTAGAGAAGATGCTTTTCTTCTCCTGTCAGGTCCTTGAATTCTCTCAACTTCTCTCTATTAAGTGAAGAATACTTCTCTCAATCATCCCTGACCTGCAGATCCGCCCTACCTACCTTCTTTCTTCTCCATTCCTGTTCTTATCCATACGACGGCTTAACATGTATCTATACCTCCACAGATATCTCTTCGCACCTAAGAGATTCGTTGTCTCCTTGTTTCTACCTGATACCTCGATCCTCCCCAGCTACGGAGAAGGATACTTCCTACTAAGTCCCACGCAGAGGAGGCCTTATAGACGGGCCCCAACTAAAATTCTTTCTCATCTTCAAGACTAAAGAGTCCATTCACTCTAGGCAGCACGAAAACTTCTTTCTATCTTAGTCGCGTCTTGAAGCCATCTCTATCCTACGTGGTAAAGCTTACAGAAAGACTTCCGCAACGGCTTAATTGAACGCTTCTACGTTAGCCTAAGCACGCGAAGAGCAGAGGGGAGATCAGAGACCCCCAAGGAACAGCCGAACATGGAAATGCCATTTCTATCGCGGAGAGTTTCTCATTAAGACTCTGAAGGAAGAAGAAGCTTCTTTCTCAGTGAGAAGTTGTCATAACCTGTAGGATCTCTTTTAAGACTTAAGACATCTCGGCTGAACTGAACGTGGGTTTCTGATCTTCTACACAAGTTTCTAAACATCTAGATGAAGAAAGAGATCGGAGAGAAAAGCAGACAAGAGACGACCAAGAAGAAGAAGAAGGAGAGAAAGAAGATCACATCTCTTCTTCTCTTTCTTCACTCGAGCAAACAAAGGGCCAAGAAGAAGAAAAGAAGAGAATAACTGAAGAGAAGCACAGAAAAGAAAAGGAGCGAAAGGAAGTAGAAAAGACGACGATATCGAGGTTCTTCTCACTTTCGAAGTGAGATGAGAATCCCGAGAACGAGTTGGTCAGAGAAGAAAGAAAAAAAAGACAGAAAAGAGAGAAGAAAGAGATATCGATCGTTCCTGAGAAATGAACATGAAGATAGCTTCTTCTTCTTCCCGGTAATGAAAAGATCCAATCCATAAGGAAAGGTGACGCGAAGAATTGAGAACAAAGAATAGTGTCTCATTCATCGCCCCTTCTCCTAGACGTGCAAAGAAATTCACCTTCTTCTTCTTCACTTTCTTCTCTCCCGTATAAAGAATCTATCCCTACACATACATCTCTCCCTCGCTCTATATACAGATGTAGTGAGAGATCAGCATAGATGTACATGAAGAGATGTATATGTAGAGAGAATCTACGGAAGGTCCAAGGACGGTATAGTGAAGAATGAACAGAGAGACGGAGACAGGAAGGAAGGAAGCGACCCTCAGATGCCTTTCTTTCTTTCCTTCCCCCCTGTCTCTTTCTTTCCCCTACCGGCGACAAGAACACCATAAGACTATCTATCCTCTTTCTCTCCTCTTCAAAAAGAGAGAGAAAGAAACACACCTTTGCTCTTAAGAAAGACATGAAAAGGTCAAAGGGGGTATCCCCTTCTCATAACATTCACTCTCACGGTGTCGCTACACCAGAGATCATCGTCGCCATCTCCGCTTTCTTCTCTCTCTCTCTCTCGGTGTTCTACCTTTCGAGAAGAGATACCTACTCCAGAGAAACTTCTCTCTTCTTTGTCTTCTCTCAACTCGTTCTTCTTTTTTCTTCCTCTTCTTCACCAAGAATTGTGTTCTCAGATCATCTTTTCTCTTTTTCTTTCTTTCTTGCTTTCTTTCTTTCATCCATCACACGGCCTTGCGCTGAGGAACGTCCCCCGATTCATGCGCTTCTTATGCATTTAAAGATTCTTGATAAGAAGAGATTTCGTGAAGAGAAGTACGGACAGAGCTGTCTCGAGTCTGGGAGAGAAAGCCACTCACTTCCCTAGTAGAAGAAGAAAAGAATGACAAGAAAAGCAGAGAAGCGAGAGAAGAGAAGAGAAGAAAGAGACAAAGAACAAAGAAAACGAAGAAGAAAGAGAGAAGAACTCCTTTTTCGCTTCTATAGAGCTGTACCTCTTTCGAGGTTCTGTCTGTATTCCAGAGAAGTTGCTCCAAAGGCTCTTTCGATCTTCTCGTTGTAGATTCTATTTCTTTCATTGATATATGTTACGTTATCATCTTCATAGAAGGTTCTTCTTCGACTGAAATTTTTTCTTCTCTTCTGCACATTCTCAATGCTCTCCACCAAGCGCTCCTTTGCTGTCTCAGAAGGCTGTCCATGTCATTCAAACACATCCCAGACACACAGCATAGGAGAGACAGAGATAGATATCGAAACGGTGTATAGACACATCAACAGCCATATATATCAAGCAAGAAGATACATCACAATGCATGCTTTCGTACATCCGTACATACATATATCTATATGGATACGTGTACGTATATAGATCGATTGATAGACACATATATACATCTACATGTATGTCGCTACTCCTATAGTCCATAGCCAGCATATATTGTATGCCGTTCTTCGACAGCTACATATATGTACTGGTTATCCACGGAGTTCCAAGGTGTATATACACCCTCTGTACAGCTAGAGCGGAAGTAGTGCGTCTGGTGTGAAGATAGATATCAATGAGAGGCGTTTGCAGTTGCCGTGATCCAAGGGGGAGGGCAACCATCCTGTCTTTCCTCTACATGAACATGAAAAGAACAGAAAGGTGCATGCACAAAGAAAAAGACGAGAAACCTAAGGAAGAACCACTGTAAGGTGATACATCAGGCTTCTCCTCATCCGTCTCTGTTCGACATTTTCTGAGAGAGAAGTCCATCGAGAATCTTGTCAGTGTATAAAGTTACTGCCTCAGCAGAGCTTGAGAGTGCATGCAACGCCGAAGAGAAACTGTGAACAGACATAGGTCCAATCTGCACTACTTCTCGGCAAGAGAAGAAAAAGAAACGTAGAAGAGATCTTTCTCACCCCATTCCTCAAAGAAGGCAAACGACGAGTAAGGACAATCCTATACACCAGAGAAACATTATATATCTATTTACGTAGACACCTGTATGAAATCTAGACATGGCTATGTGAGTGAGTGTCTTTACCTTGAAGTCTCCTAGGGACAGGGCAGCTGTGCTAGGATCATAGAAAGCCTCGCCTCCCAGAGCAGCCTTTTGCTTGTTGTATTCGTCTTCTCGGAAAGAAACCTCTGCCAATCTGAAAGGGGAAGAGAAAGGATAATAAGAAACGCACAGACAAGTCGAAACGATAATTGAAAGACGTCTAGAAAGACATGCATGCAAAGTCTGTATACAGCAGAGATAATTACGGAACATCGGGGGGAAGAGCGGTTGGCTACACAAGAAAAGAAGTCAGAGAACAGAAGTGACATGTTCGCTCTCGGTCAAAAGAAGAAAAGGGTGATATAGAAGGACAAAGTGTCGCGAGAAAGAGACGTGTATATTCCTTACTTCTGTATTTTGTATGATGTCTGTTACCTTGAAAAGGGGACGTCTCTTACTCTCTTTGAGAAGATGACTCGATTGTTTTTACTAGCATAACAGTAGGTGTATGTACACTCCAACTCAAGCAGTATGCACCCCCACGCCTAAAGGAACAGGTGCTGCGTCTCTATGTGGACTCCATGAGAGGCGATCCGTAGTGTTGGATAGTTTCGCCACCGGCTGAGACAGCTCACAGACTCCCCAAGTGTACCTACACCTGAAACCTCCTTACATACAGGAGACACTTCGGCTCTTTACCTCTTCTTATGAGCCCTATAGAGAGCATCTTGATTGAAGACATTCCATCCAAATGACTTTGTCTCGGAGCGTCTTTCTTCTTTCGCTTTTCTATCTAAAGTCATCGCCGCAGCCTCGTTCAGATACCCCCGTCGGCTACTCCCCTGAGATCTCGAGTCTCCCTCATCCGAGCTTTCATCTTCATCCTTTCTTGAACCTGCTTCTCCTCCTCGTCCTTTCTTATCTTTCATCTTCCTCTTATTTTTCTTCTTCTCCCCACCTTCTTCGTCGTCTGCTGGACCTCCTCCATGAAGCTCCCTCATGAGCAGCCTAACACAACCCTCGGCCTTCTTCTTCTCATAGAGAGGATCGTTCCATTTCCTCTTCTCTTCTATAACCTATAGCAAGGGCGACAGGAAGAACAGAGACTGTCCACAGTGAGGAGCCCCAACACACACACACCCCTCTCTAGACGGAAAGAAGAAAACGCGAAGAGCAACGATTCAACTCTCATAGCACGAGATATATAGCTCGAGGACAGGATGACGTTTCTTCATCTTCTCTCTCAGTCGTTTCTCTCTCTCCTCTGGTCTTCTTGCTTTGAAGAAAAGAACGTGAAACACCACGAATGTAAGAGCCGTGTAGAGGTCCTTTGTACACATATGAATAGAAGTATACGCGTGCATGTGTGTGTATACAGATCTATGGAGATAGGTATGTGAGGAGATCTCATACGTACTTTTCTCATACCTGTGTACATACAGACACTTCTATATGTGCATGCACTTGTGTCGAAGAAGATAGGGAGATGACAGGGATTTGTCTGAGAAAGAAGAGATACAAAAGAGAAGACAAGAAATTACCAAAGAAAAAGAGAGAGAAAGAAGAAGAAGAAGAGGAAGAGAGAAGTTGAAGCGTACTTCTTTATTGGTGAGTTTGCGTCCTTGGTTAATTTTCAATCTTAGCTGGAGCAATCTCTTTTTCCGTTCTTCTTCTCTCTTCTTCACGTCCTCTCCTGACGCTCCCTCCTCTTCACTCCCGTCTCCTTCACTTTCATCTTCTTCTTCTTCTAGATCCGATAGCAAGACATCGATCTCTTCTACCCCTTTCGCTTCTTTCCCTTTAGACCGATCCCCCGTATCAATAGACTCCTTCTTTTTCTTTTTCTCCCCCTCCTCATCCTCCTTCTCTACTTCTTCTTCTTCTCCAACTTTCCGTCTTTCTTTCTTGTGCATCTTCGCAGTTTCTTCTCCCTCGCCTTCTTTATCTGTGTTCTCCTCCGAATCGGAGGAAGAACTTGCCTCTTCTTCTCCATCTTCTTCTTCTTCGTCACTTCCATCCAAGCCTTGAGCTCCCTTGATCCCGGCATACTTGTCCTTGAGCTCGTGGGCCGCCTCTTGCTGAATTTGCTTGAAGAGCCCTTGCCCTTTAAAGAGAGCACTCTTCAAATATCTCTGTTTCTTCCTCTTCATCCGCCGACGGAGTCTTCTGTGCGCAGCTGTCTCATTCTCACTACTGCTGCTCCCGCTCTTATTGCTGTCGTCTCCATCACTATCTGCCCCATACACGCATCACATCCCCATTTCACATGGACAGCCTTACACAGAAAGCCCAAGCTCTCGCCCCCCCCCCTATCTCAGGATTCGAGGAGGTCTAGAACCACTTAGACGTGAAGCTTGTCTGATACAGAAGATAAACGAAGGAAATCGCCTGTCTCTATCGGGGCATAGACGTGGAGGGCTTTATCCAGAGAGAGATCTAGGGATGGATAGAAGAGATGGTGAGGGAGAAAGACGATCCACTTTTCTAGTAAAGATTCAGAGACAAATGTATACATGGGCAAGCAAGCTACCGTCCTCTGGCACAGACGACGCTGTCCCACGTCAGATAGACACGTGGGAGAGAAAGAGTAAGACAGGAAGGAAGAGAAAGACTACCTCTCTACCCACGATAGCTGTAAGTATATGGGCAGACATATGCGTAGAGAGACATGTAAAAAGAGGTATGTATATATTTGCCTATCCGTGTATTGATCTACTGCAGCCGCGCACTTACGGAAGATCTCTATAGACACTGTAAGAAGATATCCAGCCCATCTATGTAAGGTAAACCCCTCAGCACGTACACCTCAATGACGTCTAGCAGATATAAGCACGTGCCATATCTATATATACGTCTATATGTACGATGTTACAGAGAGTCGATGGCTCGCTTACCTACGAGTTTATGGGCTTCTTCTTGCTTTTTGGTCTCTTCTCGAACATATTTATCCATTATCTCATCTAACTGCATGCGCACGGCATTCAGGCCATCCAGACGTCTAGGCCCAGCCCCCAGTTCTCCACAAGCTGCCAGCAGAGATAAAAAGAAAGAGTGAGAAAGAGAGAAAGAGTGAGAAGGAAAGAAAGAAAGGACGTCTGCTAAACAGGAGCAAACTCCATGAGAGAAAAGAATGTAGACATCCACAGATGAGGTGTACGCGGTTTCGCCCCACGCATCTCCCTCGACGTTATGTCTACTATGACTGCGTGAGAGAAGTAAAAGGATTTTCTCAAGCTGTCTTTCTCTTCACCTTCAGAAACTTCGTCTCTGCTCCTGAAACTTTACAAGCCTCGATTTCCTCGTTTGGAGAAAGAAGAAGAAAGAGAGGGAAACACGCTTACCAGCGACAACGATCGGGACCTTCGGTTTGCTTGTCTTTCCATCCGTAGGGACAAGCTCCATGGCTCGTAGAACTTCCATGCCTTCGATGAGCTGCCCTATCACGACATGTCGGTTGTCGAGAGAAGCCGCTTTCTTTAGCGTTATATAAAACTGACTCCCGTTTGTATTGCGACCATTGTTCGCCATAGCCAAACATCCTAATAGAGTAAGAGACACACATGGCACAGACGAATGAAACCCCCACACACACATTTGTATACATGTACACATACAGATGCACGTGCACGCGTGGACATATATACATATATAGATACATAAGTGCATGTATGTGTATGTATATGTATGCAGATGAGGCGAGAGAGCGACAGACGAAGGCCGTGAAATTAGAATAAGAAGAAGAAAAAGAGAGGAAGATATGGTCCTTCAGTTGTTTCGCACGTGTGTCTTGATCGTGAGAAGGTGTAAAGGAAGCAAGAAAGGTCTGTATGATGTTTTGATCTTTCTTTGTTCTCCATTCTGAGGAAAGTTCTTTTACCATAGAAGAAGACGTGGCAGAAAAGAAGAAGAGGTGAATAAAGAGGAGAAGAAAGATAAAGAGGGACCCAAGTGAAAGGGCCCTGTGTCTCTCCCCTATGACTCATGACCACATGGCCTCGTCCCTCTTCCGGTGTATATACACCTCGCACTACTTCCTTCTTCTTCCCTTGTCCGCTCTTGTTATTTCTATGTTTTCTCCCCCCTTCTGCTTGTTCTTCCCCCCTGACAACAGATACGGTTCTCAAGAGAAGAGAGCGACGAAAGAAGAGATATGAAGAGAGCCATCGTTTCACTCCATCTTTCTCTCCTTGTTAGACCTTCTCTCCATCTACCGGTACAAAGATTACTCCATCTCTTGCTCGAAATAAGACGTCTCTTCTCTCTTCTCTTGTACCTTTCATCCGCTAAGTATTTCCAGCCGTGTTGCGAGATAGATACACCACACGGCGTACGAATACAGAAGCCAGACAGAGAGAGAGAAGTTTAATAGGAACAATAGAAAGTCGTACTCGCTTCAGTAGACATACACATTCTCTCTCCATCCATAATTCTATACAGCCGGCTCGCAAGAGAAGAAGAGCTTCCTAGAGCAAACATGACGAACAAAGCATCCAGCCATCTCCACCGCATTCTCCTGCATCTATCCATTACCGAGTTCGTCCTCTCTCAACAAGACACATACTTCATCCTTCTCCATTGGCTTTTTTCTATCTCTGCATCTCTTTCTCAGTCTTCTCCTTTAGAAGAGCATGCAAGACTCCATAAAAAGCTTTCCTCTCTTCTTTTCTCCCTCCCTCCCTCTTTTTCTTCTTCTTACCTGCCTGCGAATGGCGTCGGATGAAGTTCTCATCTCGGAAGGTCCCTCCCCAGACACATTCTCCCCCGGTGCCATCGTTGTTGTGTATGTCTCCACCTTGGATAAGAAGCCCAGGCATGGATCGAAAGAAACATGTGCCGAGGTAATGGAGAGGTTTGCCTGTACGACCGGAGAGGCCATACTCCCCCGTGCACAGCCCCCTAAAGTTCTCGGCAGCTTTGGGCGTGACATCTGTGAAGAGTTCGAATACAATTCGCCCGCCTGGCTTTGTCCCTATCGCGATATCGAAGTAGACAGAGATTCTCTTAGGCGCCATGGTAGTGGTGACGGGGGAGAAGAAGAAGGGAAGGACGGGATGGGGAGAGAAGATGAGAAAGAAGGGGAGAGGAGGTCAAGTGTATGTTGGAGGAGAGAGGGACGCAGGTTATGAAGGAAAGAAGAGAAAGAGAGAGGATTGAGATGTGTTCATCCCGTCATGTTTTGAAAGACAGAGAAAAAGGACCGAGGAGAATCTTCTCTCTCTTATGACACACGTTTCTTCAAGATGTCTTTTCTTCACTCCTCTTTCATGAGTGGTAACGTCTCGTCACAGTCGCCCCGAATGTATGGAGAAGGTGTAGAGACACTATCTAGCATCATGGAGAAAAAGAGAGAGAATTGCGTGTCACGAAGGGGGAACGATGAAAGATCTGGCTTGGCAAATGAAGAGACAGGAAAAGACCAAACAATGGACAAGATTTCAAATCGAAAAAGCTTGAGATAGCTCGTCAGCTTCGAAGAAGTTACGAAGCCTTCTCCCTCTGCATGTCGGAAGAAAGGTGCTTGACTAGATCATACATCGGAACAGGGAGAGATTTCTTCTCTTTGCATGTTCCCCATCTCTCCTTTCCTCAGAGAGACAAAAAGAAACGTGGAGAAACGCAGACTGAATCTTGATCTAGCCCTCTCCCATCAAAAGAAAACAGAAGAAACGCTTCGCTTTTGTGTTATTCATCCTTTCCTGGAAACGAAGAAGAAAAGAAGTGTTTAGTCAAGAAGAAGAGAAGGAATGTCCATGGCGAGGACGGAGGTCCTTACCTCCTCAGTGACATCTTTGCAAATCGAGAGTGTTTGAAAAAGAAGATGAGGTTCCGTCGGGCACATGTAAGAAGTCTACGAAGAGCAAGGCGACGAAGACGGAAAGACAACGAAAGAGGAACGAACAACAGAGAACGATAGAAAGAGAGAGATCTCGATTCCGCCCAGGAACGAAAACAGCGAACTGGGAAATGGAGAGAAAAACAAGACCGACAACCTGGAGAAGCCCTGAAATGACAAAGATATCAAAAAAAAGGAGAGTATGAAGATGAGGAGCTCATGAAGAAGGAGAAGACGACGCCAGAGCGAGAGAACAGAAAGGAAACCTGGTGAAAGCGCCTTTTTAGTAACAGACGGAGTGACTGACAGTTGTCTGATTTGGCCGAGGGACTTGTAAGAAAAGGGAGATTCTTGTATACTGCTGCTTCACTCAATGCATGAGGTGGGCGAAAGAAAAGATGGTCTCAAACTGTCACTCTATAAAGACAAAGAAGAGATGAAACCATGGTCAGTTTTAGCTATGTGTAGGTCAAAAGAAAGAGAATAGGTTTGGTGAGGTGCCTCTACTTACGTACAAAGGACATTCGTATACCTCTCTCACTTTTTCCAGATGGACGACAGTTCTTTAGTAAGTGAGGAAGTATGCATGCGACAGATCGAAAATAGAGAGAAAAAGACGAGAAAGAGGAAAGGGTTGATAGAGAGAAAGGTGGAGCACGCATTAAGCACCGTAGCTCAGTGGAAGAGTGGGGGGCTCATAACCCCCAGGTCCATGGATCGAAACCATGCGGTGCTATTTCCTTTGTTCACTTCTCATGTTGTTGGTTTTTCTTTTTCTTTACTTTCCCTCTTGCTCTGCTCCCTTTCTCTTGTCAGTTCACATCAGTCTGTCGAGGAAAGTCCCGTACTGTCTCGAAGAAACGCTCACGATCTCTGAGAGCTCACGGGACTTGCGAAAACAACAGGCAGAAAACTTCTACCCGCAGCAGAGACTGGAAGGAGAGATCGAGTCTCCGACTATCTGCCGTTCTCATTTGGCAGTAGCAAGTCCGGAGCATCTTCGTCTTTGATGCAATCTAGAAAAATCTTCTTTCCAATAGGTGGCTTCGCAAGTATGTGAAGCACCGGCGAACAGAAGCGGAAGTCGGTAAAAGGCCTCCAGTTTCACAACCTGCATTCTCTGGAGAGTAGACCCGCTACAATGCCGTGTGTGGACCTAGAATCATGTGCAATCTATCTATAATATATCGCTCTACGTCGCGGTCGAAGATTCCACTGCTAGAATGAGCTGCGTGCCATTACGGTTTCTGTCACTGGGACAGCTGCCTTCAGCCGGGGGCTCAGGAGGCGACGGCGTGTGTCTGCATTTTTTTTCACTATCTCTCCCCAGCAATACAAGACGCCCTGTAGCAACATCGCGGGCTTGAAGCATTCTGGAAAAGACACTTGGTAAGTTCACACCGCGGTTTCGGGGGATCTCTTGCAATCTGTGACGCCGTACCTTGAGAGTGTGTCCATGTCCCCTCACCCGACGTGCTCCAAAGGAGCATGGCTGCGTTTGCTGTCCCCCCTAGCACACCGCCTCACAGGACGGAGTAGAAGCAAGACCTCAGCCAGTGGCGCAGTAGTCTTTCCGGCGCCTACCGCCTGTAGCTCCCTCTTACGCAGGCGCGAAGCAAAGAAGCCCACCTTTTAAGGAGTCGGGGGCACAGAGCAGTTTCAGGTAGATCAGACGCGTCGACGGAGAACCACACGTCGAGTATCCACCAGAGTGCCGGAGGGCCACCCAGTCACGGAATGCCCTCCGAAACACAGCCTTCCGAAAACACTCCTAAAGGCTGTGGCTGTCTCAAAGCAAGAATCTCGGGGTCACGACCGCAGGATGACGACCTGGTCTTTGTTCCTCTCGCCGGCTACTCTCGCACGGGATAGGACAAAGACAGCTGGAGCGACCCTTGACAGGTCCGGTTACTGTACTGAAACGTCTGATGAACTGCCCGTCCGCTGCCAGCTTTTCACCTAGGACACTCCTGCAGCTCATGGCAAACACTCACTTCTCACGGAAGTGAGAAGTACCAGATTGCTACCCGCGTGTGCAAGCCGCTGTGCCTACGAGCCGCACAAAGCCCAAGTGTGCTGTACAGGTAGAGTGCCTGTCAGTTCGATCCGAAGTGCCAGGGTTGCCGGCCGTCTGGATCTGTAACCTGTCAAACAAAACTGTTTGCATGTCCGTACATGCCGTTACAGCATCGATGGCGGACCTTATGTAACATGACTACACCCCGTCTGTCCGAGTCTGCAATAGCGAGAAGCTATCGAAGTAATGGGATGGAAGTTACTAAGCTCAACCCTCCTTGCAGCTAGTAGGGGTTTCTGCCTCACTAAGATGATCACCTTCCCGCCTCTCTGTGAGCGAGCTGTTGTTTTTACCGACAAAACAGAATCACAAGAGGAATTTGTTCCCTTTTCAATTCTCGGAAGCGGATAATGCGCCTGCTACTCCTCCGCATGCATATCTTAGCCCACAGAGGAAAAGAACAGCCTTCCGTCACTTCCGCAGGCGAGAGCGACGTAAACAACACAAGATGCAAGCAAAAAACGGATGACGAACAACCCGTACACCTTCAACGAGTATATGCAACACCAGGCATCCCTTCACTCTGAATCAAAATTCTTACAGAGACTCAAAGAATACTTCCTTTCTTCCTGATGACGAGGAGACAGACGGAGACGCCGATCCCCTCCCTCAGCGAACCCACCTGCATCTCCTCTACCTCCGATTCTCAGTAGTAAAAGGGATCACGTCAATTTCCTCCAAGTCACTTTTCTTGAGAAGACTGAACTGTTGTGTTTTCTTTGTGACTACGGGGGCCGTGAACATCATCCTCATGGTCTTCATTCGCGATACAAGATAATGCAAGAAATCTGATGGAAGCAGAAAAAACTCTCTTCTCTCTCTCCTCATCCAACCCTGGTTCCTCTCTCTATCCTGACGAATCAGAAGATTCAATGTGTCTCCTCTCTTTCATGTCTAAATCCGTCCCGATTTGATATACACACACCTCTTTCTTCTTCTTTTCTTGCTGTTCTTGCATCGCGCTTTTCTTATTTCACTCCATACAGAAAGCTCACATACCCACCACCACATGGTCTTCACACCCAGAGACAAAAAGACACCGCCCTCCGTCCCTGTCTCCTCATCTTTCCTCTCTCTCTTCCTCTTCTTAAGACTTGTGGAAGTTTTTATTGACACCCCGAATATCTGGAGTTGATCTATCACACATATCTGCTAGATCAATCTTGCACGTCATACCTGAGCCACCACCACTGTTCAAGCTTCCTGGATTACTAAATGTTCCGTTGAATTTCGTATTCGGCTTATCAATCGTGCTTGGACCGCCATGTGCATGCACTCCTGTAAAGGTGCTTTTATCATCGTAGAAACGTACAGCTTCCATCTCAGTCCCACTGAACTTCGGGCCACTCGTAGAAGATAACTTCTCAACGATCTCTTCAACTGACTTCTTCTTTCTCTTCGCTATCTCCTCGACCGCAGTCTCAAACTCTTCATATGTCAGACGTTTCGAGCCCTGTGCATTGACAAAACAACAGAGAGAAAGAAAGGCTTCCTTTTTGGACCTAGGAAACAAGAGACACAGCTAAGAATAAGTAAAACAAAGAAAGAGAAAAGAGCACATTATTTCCGTACGAGAAGATGGCATCACAGAAGGTTTAAAGAGGAAAGAAAAAAAGATACACCTGCAGACCAAGAAAAAGGAAATATTGGACTTCCTGTACGGACGGCAAAGAATGGTCCCCACAATGAGAAAGGAGAGAGAAACGCAACTCTGCATATTGATATACACACGCAGGACGTCTGATACGTATGCATGTATGTACACACGGAACTGCATGCATGGGTATATATATATGTAATACATCTATACGACTGCATACGTGATGAAACACGTATGTGTCAGTGGAAGCTAAGAATCTCCAGGAGAGATCTCTACGAGTGCTTGATCTGAAGAAAAGAACAGGAGCAGGCCCTAGCAAACAAGATGTGCTGGAAGTCGCAGAAAACCGGTCGAGACTGAGAAAGAAAGAAAACAGAAGAAAAGAACGTAAACACCATAAAGCGACGACCTACCTTGGCTTTACATTTAGTGAAGATTAGGTCGATATCTGTTGTCGTTGTGCCCTTGTCGATGATTCCTGTCTCCTTACATAACTTGACAAACGTCCGACTATCCATATCTCCTTTTCCTTGGGTATAACTCGAATATACACCACCCAAATCCATCGTGACGTCTGTACAGACACCACAACAACAACGAGAAGCAGGGGGGAAAGAATACGACCTCTGTACTACATCGGTACATGGACACTGATACCAAGAAAAAAGATACATGTATTTAAGTAAGATGCACAGGCGCAGCGTAGATATGCTATACATATATACATACATGCTTATGTAGCTCCATCCTGTACAGAAAAGTGAAAGCAGACCGCCAAAGAAAATAAGACCCCATCGTTTCTAAAGAAGTAGGAAGACAGCGGACAGTGGCATCGGAGGTAGAACCGGATGGACGGCCTATTCATAGACGACGCGGAAGAGTATCGGTTAGATGATGAACAAAGAAACGCAAAAAAGACTGCCACCCTGTGCATACAGATCTTCCTCGCTTCGACTCCTCATCCGTCACATGAGAAAAAGAACGGGGAAGCCGGGGACATACAAGACAACTCATCCAGCGGCGCTTTGAAGAGAGACCCACAAAGAGAAGAGAGACGACAAAAAATTGATCTACCTGAGGTAGACGACTTCACGACTAGATGGACAAATCCACCGACTTCCTGTAGCTAGAGACGGTTATCGTGCGCACACATAATGCTGCTCTCGGTCTAGAGATACGGACACATACGTATGCGCTGCACGGGTTACCGCTTGCCTCTATTAAAATAGGTCAGGGACAAGCTCCTTCTATGCAAACACACTCCTCCGTAGTATTCGACTTCTACTATGCCCTTCACTTTCGTTGGACAGTCATTCTTCACTCCCTCTGGATGACTCGGCGAACGGGTCTTTCCTCGGGGAGACAAAACACAACAGAACGGTAGACTGCGTTGCCCGAAGAAAAACTCCTTCTTTGGACAAGGCAAGACGCTAGAGCAGAAAAAAAAGCCAAACAAGAGATCTTTTGCCGGACAGAGTACGACACACCACACTGGACTCTCTCTCTCGCAACTTCTTATCAGCTTTACGTCATAGGGAAAAGTTTCTCAGAAAAAGTCGTGACGGGCTTGACGGTGGTTAGCAGGCGGCCCGCCCGGCTGGGTGCTAGCGTCGATTCAAACGGAAAACAATAAAGCCAAAAGGAGCGCTCACCTGATACGAAAACCGGTAAGAGGGCAATACTGAAACTTCAATAGAAAGGAAAGGCGAAGAAACAATGGCTTTTTCTCCGGTCTAACGTAAAAGATTTTCTAAGCACACTCGAGATGTTTTAGGGCTAATGAAATCGACGCATGTCAAACCGGTTGAGTAGGAAGAACCAGCCGGCGGCCGAGAGGGAGGGTGGGTGATGGATGCCACGGGAGTTCTACAGTTAGCTGCAGCCGTCCCTTCCTTTCGACTTCCGGCATGCGTACAAGCAATGCAGGTGTATTCTTCCGTTCACACGTAGTTTATTCGTCTTCTCCGCTCTGGGAGATAGTGGAAGAAGCGGAACCGTGGATGCTTGCGGCAGTATGATGAGCAATCAAGAGACGCAGTGTACAACTTCGGTAACAGGACTGCGCTCTATCATAGGAAAAAATGCGTTGAGAAGTGACTGTGCGGTTTACCCAAGCATTCTCACGTTTGTCTTTGTGGTGGCGCGAGAACGTCCAGACGTCTCCTCAGGCAAGCAAGCTGCTGCATTAGAATTGTGCCGTCTAGCACAGAAATTGTGACAGGGGAGACAGCATCAAGACGAAGGGGGCCGCCACGTTCTAGTAGAAGGTCTTCTTCATTGTGGCCTGCTGGTAACACTTCTCATTGGATGCACGTAGGTTCATGGTGTGTCCTCCGAGCCCGCGAACGGAAGGCCGAGGTTTCTTTCATGTGAAGTGGTCGCCTGAGTGACTGGCGATTGCTACGGAACGGACACGGAAAGAATCTTTTCATTGAGCCTTTGCTTACCCAGGGCGACAATCGAGGGACGGAACTGAGTGTTGCCGGCCGAGCAGAACACAGCACTCTCTGCATTGCTAGACACACCCGTAGCTGGTGGAACAGGGGCGTTATCACGTGGCATAGAACATTTCGAAGCACTTTGAAGAGGCGGGACCGGGTCGCCACTCCACTAGCTGTTAGAGATATTTTTGAGCAGGTTTCATGGCCCTCCTTTCTTTCCAGGAATCAGACTCACCAAAAGGGAGCAGGATACCTCCTGAGATCGGCACGGATGATAAGAGACAGCTGACTGCACTTCGAGTTCGGACGTGCCTTGGAAAGGCAGCCCACGCACGGCTGGGACAAGTAGGCAGGTGAGCGACAGCCGAGCCGAGGACTGTCTCTCAGGCAGTGTTTCTCCTGTAAGAACCCACACTTACAATGCATGGTCGAACCTACTTTTGCCTCTGGCAGTAACACTGCAATATTGGGACACACCAACAATCGCAGGTGCTCAGCGGTTTGGCTACATGTAGAAACTGTGGTACTGAGCCTGTACAACAGCGTAATCAGGATAGCACCCTCACCAAAAAAGACCACCGACAGTGGCCATAATACCTATTTGGCTGTTTTCAGCTTCAGGCACCAAGAACCACTGACTAATTCGAGCTCTTCCCGGGTGAAAACAGAGCGGCGAGTGGCGCGAGCGGAACTGCCACAGGGCCTCGGGGGATATTCCGTAGCCATGTGTGGCTGTAACGAAGAAACCAGCCTGATAGAAAGTCGGCTGTCGAGGTTGCTCCCCCATTCGCATCCGCGGCAAGGAGAAACAGCACGGACGCACTCCAGGACTTGGGACAGACCCTTGAAGGCGCTATCAGTTTCCTTTCTTTTTTATGAACCAGAAGCAGGTAGCGAGCACCTGGCCTTTGGCAACGAGAGCACCGTCTAGTAGGCCTGTCGGCTTAGGCAGCTGTGTCTACTGGAACGGTTATTCGGTGAGCTATGTCTTCATGGGCGGCCCTGTCATTGACTCCAGCTCAACTGCGAGTGGTCGACAGCGTACCCAGCGCGTGTGTCGCTGGCGGAAGATCAGTCGGCCGTATCATGTCCTCGAGACTCAAGCTTAACAGGCCTGGCAAGGGTTACGCCGCTGGTAACAAGCGTGGTTGCAGCGGCAGCCACTCGATGCTGTGGCTGCGGGTGTCAAGGCCCTGTTTCGTCTTTGCACGTGCGAAGCGGTGATTCACCCATGTAATGGTGCTACCAGTTAGACAGGCGAGGCTTCGGCTGTACGGCACAAGGCTTTTGCCGCCTGTCGTCTGGGGCTTCGGGCCTGCTCCGAGTGGAGGTAAAACCCTTCACCAGTGGCGTCCTCGTCCTGAGTGTTTTCTCCGGACGGGGGAAACTCGATTGGAGTGGCTCTGAAAGTTGCTTCTGCAGCAACGACCAAGTCATACTGCGGTGACCAGCATCCCTTTGCTGGGCTGCGGCTGCCTGCTTTCTGGTGGCCGATTTGTCTGGCGAGGAGTTCAACTCGTACAGTTTGTTACACTACCCCGGGCCGCAGGACGAAGGCAACGGCTGCCGCAGCAGGGGGTGGAAGTCGTGCCGGGGGGTCGAACAGGGGCAATCGGTGACACCCGCTCAGCAAGTAAGAGTGAGCCGCAGTGACAATCACCTGCGCTCGCCTCTGCTCAACAGGCCCATGCCTCCCGAGAACGTCTGGTGGCATAAACTGACTGGACAGCAAAAGCTGTTGCCGTAGGGGCAGCAGCTCTTCAGAAGCGGCTTCAGGTTGACGGAAAACACTGACCCGGCAAACCAGGCACGTGCAGACAGCGGAATGACATGGCTACCGGTTATCGTTGGGAAAGACTCCCGGAGCCGACTGTGTCAAGAGACAGCACTAGAAAAGCTTCACTGGGGACCGGAACCACTGATCAGTTTCACTCCGTCCGCCCTGGTCTTGTTTTACCGCCGAGGACGCGAGTTGTGATACATGCCAGTTGTAAGACTGCTCGAGCTGCCATTCTTACTACTGCTACTGTAGCACTCTGTGTGCGCCGCCGCAGTCCCCTCGAGTCAGTCCTGACATGTTACAAACAAGAAGCCAAACCAATGCAGGGTGTTTTACGTGAGTAAATCAAGACGAGGGAGGCCCAAGCAGGCCTCCCTGCTCTTTGTGGTTGCTTCTGCGTTTGAGAAGCAATGGTAAGGATTTCGTTAGGTCCCTTCCATCACCTGCTAATGCTTGTTTTTCTCCTCTTCATGCAAAGAAGCTCGGCTTATACCCGGTGAGGCATGTGACGGCAATGGGAGAGAAGGGCCCTGTTCTGTCGTCAGCGCTCTTTCAACTTCAACATGAATTGGCTTTAGGCGTTCTGTCGCTTTTTCCTATTGTCCGTTCAAGAGCAACAGGAAGAACAATCGAATGTCTGTTTCTGATCTTTTTACCTCCTAAGCCTTTCTGGAGACAAACCTCGAAAGAAGACGGTGCTGCTGATACAAAAGCCGTGTACGACGGAAAGTATCTTTGTTTCTGTCGGTTTCCCTTTTCTTTTTGCCGACAAGTTTCCCGTGTTCTTCTTTATCTCTTTTGTCTTCTAAATATTCGTAAACACGTATCAACGTCCTCTTTTTCTCAGCCTATCTCGTCCATTCTACCATCAAAGCTGCGCGTATGTGCATGTACACCGTTTGACGAACTTCGCCTGTTTCTTCGGTGGATCTCTCCCGTCTTCTTCTTCCTTTCCCTTTCCTCCCCCCTCTACAGCCTTTTTTTCTATGATGGCGGCAAGTGTAGCTTCTCGTTTTCTCTCTGGTTTCGTGGCAGCGTCAAGGCCTGCCTCGTCTAGCGAGCTGTTCTTGGTCAAGAGCAGTTTCCGGCTATCCTCTTGCCGATCCTTCGCTTCTCCTTCTTCTCCCTTCCTTTCCCGCTACAATTCCTTTAGCGGTGTACGGCCGAGTCTAATCTCTTCTTCAATGCAACAATGTCGGAGCATGAGCGGGGGTAGCGGGCATCACGATGATTGCCCTCCTGAGCTAACTAGAGGAACAAAGAACTCCATGGATATTCCTGTAGGTGGAGAAGGCCAGTACTCGAGAGGCGGAAATCTTGGCTCTCCTATGCTCTTTGTTATGCGTTATGACCGTCCTACCTGGCAACCGATCTGGGAAGAAGAATATGACGTTATGCCCAGGGATGGTTTCGGGTACGTCATCTATCTATCTTTAATCTATCTATCTATCTTGATACGGAGACCTATTTGCTATCATACATAAAGACCTTCATACCCCCTGTATGTCTCTCTAAAAGCCTACATATCTATGCCCCTATACAATACATACATGTGTACATCCCACATCGATCACCCCTATAAGTCAATTCATGTTGTACTCCGTCGCTCTGAAGGTGCGTGACCTACCGCATGCAGATGCCCGTATAACTGTATATACATCGTATCCTGTGAAACACGGCGACTCGGACTGTAGGAGGCCGGTGTGTCAGTATCTCTGTAGAGCTCTGTTTCCTAAGAGAAACTCCAACAGAAAAAACGATCTGTGCTGAGCCAGGCTAAGATTGGTTTGTTTGATCGACAAAGAGAGCCAAGACTACAGGAGAGTGCTTGGCCGAGGTCCATCACATTTCTCTGATCAAGAGGATAAGGAAAACATCTCTCTCTTGTTCTTCTCACCCACTTTCTTCTTTTCTTTCTCATCTACCTACTCCTGCCTTCTTCCTCTCCCTGTATCTTCATCATAAGATTTTCCATCCGCCTGCATGCTCTTTGTCACTCATGAGAGTACTGAGCCCTCATATCCCCCAAGCCGTCTATCCGCGTATAGGTAGGTGCGTGTACACACGTATCGCTATCCGCGTAGGGTGCGAGTCGACTTGGGACAGAGAGAAAAGCCGCAGGTAGCACACCGCCCCGTTCAGACAAGCCTATCTGCATGCAATGCTGTACCATTTGAAAGAGCCCCTTTTACACGCACTCGTATGAGGGATTTCCTGTTTCTGTCTTTATGTAATTGTCTACGTGGTCCATCTCCTTCTCAGCCTTGCTGGTAGCATAACAGCCGCGATCTCGTCTCTTTCTATGTATCCTACGCATATCGATCTGTAGAGAGTGAGGCGACTGATTTAGCCAAGAGATTTTTCCTTATCTACGAAACGTCTTTTGTATCTTCCTCGATGGAGATCGAGATGGTCCCTGTTCTGTCTATCTCCCGATCTATTTCGTTATTCTGCTGTTTCTCATGACTTTATCATCTTTAAATTGTCTTTTCTTTCAGCGTCCCAGCCCAAATTCCCCCTGAAGTTTCTCAGCACATCAAACACGTCTACTATGTTCCTCCGCAGTTCTATCCATTTCTTAAGAAACTAGGCGAAGATACCCCTTCACTACAGCCATACACACAGAAGCTTATCAAGGGAGAGTTGACCTATGATGACTACGAGGAGATGTTCTATAAATTCGCGAAACCTCTTAAGATCTACAGAAATCAAATCCCCATGCCTTACCGTACAGCGGAAGAAATGCAGAGAGAAGAAGAAGTCGCGTGGGAAGGCGCATGGCTCTCATATAGACAAAAAGTTCTCTCAAGTAAGTTGAAGAGACAACACGCTCTACACATGTCTCTCGGGACTTCTCTCTTTCAAGCACAAGGCCTGTACGTCTACATATGTATAGACATACGAGGATAGATACCATAGATAGATGGATTGGAGATAGATAGATACATAGATAGATAGGTAGACATGTAAAGGAGGTGTCCGCACTTCAAAGAGTTGTCCTTGTAAGGCTAAAGGAAACCTGTAGAAGTTAGATGTGTTTGAATTCGCTCGATTGATGGTTAGTACCTACCTGTGTTGTACAAGGTATGTAACAGCAAGTCTGTATGTATGCATGCGGGAGATGCTTGGTGTACATACACCCTATCATGTTATCTAGAAAAAGGGAGACAAAGCCACTGAGAGTCTGACCGACTTCTTCTTCTCTTAGGCTCTGTGGCGTTGATCGGAGAGACACTTTCTTCAGTTGAGTTTTTCTTTTTCCGGAGAAGTTTAGTTTCACTTGAAGAAGAGAAAGAAGAAGAGTTGCACGGAACAGCCCCTGGCTATTCATCTTTTATGGGCGGGCTTCACATACACACTGCACTTTTGTCACACACTAGAAAAGTTCTCTGTTGATGCTCTAAAACAATCTCCGACGTTATTCTACTCATCGCTCTTTCTCTAAGGACATCCCCGTTACGAGTGCATCAGAAGCTAT
>NW_027154198.1:33428-46270 GCF_002600585.1 Cystoisospora suis
TATTATGTATCTATCTATCTTTAATCTATCTATCTTTAGTCTATCTATCTATCTATCTATCTATGAAAGTATAGCTGGATAGATGTGCATACTCTCCGGACACTTGCATGTGTAGTGTATGTACGTTTGTCTGTATGTACTCCCTCTTGAGGTACCTACGTTCATATATAGACATAAAGTATACGTGTGCTTGTCATATAGAAGGAGAAGAGAGTTCTTTTGTATGTGGCAGTGTGTGTATTGCAGTTTTCTTGCTTGTTGTTTTCTCTTCTCTTCATTAACTTTGTATAGGATATAATACAGCGATGTTCTTTAGAGAATACATCTTCGGAAGTCTGCTAGGGATTTACTTCGCCTGGCTGTTCCTTGATCAGCATCGACAGTATCGACTTGACATGAAGCTCTTCTATCTCGAAGCCCCAGAGAATAAAATTAACTGGGTGAAACCACGAGGAGATCTTGTCTAAAAAATAGCAAGACTCTCCTGTCTCTCTTCTCTTGTCTCTCTGTCTCACTTTACTTCTCTCCGTCATGATGTTTCTGAATGAAGAAAGAAGTTGTCTAGAGAGATGCGAAAGAAGGGAGAGAGACCCATGTCAAGGAGAGTGAAGAATGAGAAAGTCTGACTGGGAAAGACATGTGATTTATGGAAGAGAGGAATGCAAGAGACACACATGCTCTTCTTTCTCGTTGTTCTAGTCTATCCTCAATCTCCTTGTTTAATGTCGTTCTCGTGTGTGTGAAGTGTATGTAGATGTTTCTCTAGCTATACATACAAGACACACCACCCAAACAGATGTATTCAAATACATACATGTCTCTAAAATATATATATATATATATATGTGCATATTCACATATATATATATGCTGATGTATAGGGAGATAGCATGTGTGGAGATGGGGTATATATTTGTGGTTGTCTGTAGGGAGGTATGTATGGTGTATCTATCTGTAGGGGGGGGGAGTGTATGTATGAGTCTTCTTTCATGTTGATCTATGCCAACGCATGTGTGTATGAGTAGATGGAGTTGATACATCCGGGGGATCTCCATGATATTTTTAAGAAACACGTTCATTTCCTGACAAGCAAGTCAGGGTAGAAAAGGCGCAAGAACTCCAATGAGAAACTTCAGCGACGACGGCTATCAATGAGAAAGTGAATGAGTGTATGTGCACATACACAGATATATATATATATATGGATATGTATATATGCGTGTATATACATATACCCATGTATGTATACGGATATCCATCTACTGTGTTTGTAGAAGGACTTTCCTTTTCCTATATCTTCTCTTGATTTCGTTCAATACGAAAGAAGAGGAGAGAGGGAGCAAGTCTTTGAGATACACAGACTCGTGGAGAAGAGAGGATTTTTCAGAACTTTCTCTTGTTTATCTTCATCCTCAAGTGATACAAAGCAGTGTCTTGTTCTCTCTTTCCGATCAGGACAGTCAGACACCCTCATGATCGGATAGGTAGACACGTGTCTAGCGACGAAAGTAGACTAAGACACGCTTGGCCCAAGAGGGAGAGGCATTCTTTTCAGCTAACGATCAGTTTTATTCGGATGGAGAACAAGAAAACCGTTCTGTAGATATCCATAGATATCTAGAACGGTTGTGGTAGCAATTATCTATAGATAGAACTCAGTGAGCTATTAGAAGAAAAAGAGGAATCGCTTTCGATAAATATCCATCTTCACTTGTAGAGAAAGACGGAAGGACAACAAGGGGGCACCAAGGAACCCAGGAGAAAGACAAAAGAGTGAGAGAAACTTCACACACTTTCCCGGTGTCTTCTTCGAGACAGCAAGAGAACATCCTCATTATCTTCAAAGATTTTAACGTCCCCGATGTTTTCGTCGCCAGTGTTGTAGTGAACGGAGGTCTTGCCAAACGTTAAGGCATTGGGTGTTGTCAGTGATGAGTTAGGCAGGGTGAGATTTCCTTGCGCTAGTTTGCTATTGTAGTTTCTATCGCTTTTCTTACGTTCGTAGATGTACACAACACATCTATGACTATGCCGAAGTCTTTTAGTGCAGCTCACGCGCTCGTTGTCTCACGTTCTGTTTCTAGGAAAAGTTGCTTATGTGTCTGTTTGTCCTGTCTTCGTGAGAGCAAGGAGGAGGAGAGTTCATGCAAAGTGAACTCTCTCTCTCTTCATCCGAGGAAGAAAGAGACTTCTTCTTGGCTACCTTAGCGTGACAGATGTAGAGCAAGATGACGTCGAGTGTACGACACCGGAAGAAACAAACGGGCTCGCGAGGACAAGGAAGCTAACTTAACCGGGGAGCACTGAGGAAAGTAGGGATGGCGGGGGAGTAGCATATATCAAGGAAAGAATTGAGAATCTATCCGTGTAGCAGCGGCCTCGAGAAGGCAAACACCACTGAAGAGAGTTACTAGTACGAGAGATTACTGAGGGTTTAGTTTACGTCTCAGCAGTCTTTTTTTTTAGAGTTCATTGGAATAGTTTTGTTTTTCTGTCGTCGCCTTGCCTTTCTTCCGAGAGTGGCGAAAACACTTGTCAGTAATGATGATCTGTCAGGCGAAATGTGGAGCTTTCGGCGCATCCGAGTGAGGAAGCACGTATGATCAAGATCTCCTGTTACTTTGCAAGGTGTACTATTATCGTCCACTATGGGGTGTAGTACCATACTGAGGTCGATTTAGAAACGCTTGAGGAAAGATGTAGTAATGCTAAGTTGAAGAACACGAATCGATGGCTCCGGAGTGCTCTTCTTGATGAGAGGGGGGAGTGGCGTTCTTACCAGCAAACGAGCCTAATCTGGGAAAGAGATATGTGGTCCTTATGATACAGCTAGTCTTTTTGAGTGAATCTCCCGCAGACAAATGCATCCAAGATGATCATGAGGGTGTGCGTCTTGGCCGGGTAAAATCTCTTGGTAGACCTCTATACAAAGGAGCATGTGATTAAGAGGAGGATTCTCTTCCGCCGGCGGCCCACTGAAACCTTTACCGTTGCCTGCCAGATAATTGGACTAATTGTTAGCCCTTTGGACAGAAAAAGGTTCTCTTCGAAACTTTGCAACATGGAGGAACTCCAAAAAGCCCGAGACAGCACCGACGTTCGGAGTAAGAACGGAGCTATTGGAGGGCGCAGTGAAGACTTACGACTGAGATCGGTCTTACCAAGCGGAGAAGAAAAGACAAGTGATTACCGTGAGTGAAGAAAGAACTCTTGCTACATCAGAGTGCTTTTCTTCACTCCTCCTAGACAGTTATGTTGCACCTTTACACTATCCGTTCTTCACGCCAACCCTGCGACTCGTACCACGTCAACCACAGCCTTCTTCTACAGGGCAGTGCAGAGAAGACTACTGCGCGAGTGAGTGTGCGCGAAATTTCGCGGAGAGGAATGGCTTTCATACTACAGCACAAAGTCTATCTATCTCATTGAAGAGTACCTGAGCACCGTCAGACTGAGTTAACGAGAGAGAGAAGCACACGATCATAGAAAAGCGATGAGTGGAGAAGTCGCAAGAGATAAACAAGAGAGAAGGTGGACTGAATGCAGGACCAACGGGGAACAGAAACATGTGTGTGCATGGACACAACGAAGGGAAGAAATAGGATGGATGGTTTGTCGTTCTCAGCGAAGTAGAGTCCTCGTCTTATCAACGAGAACGACAAGAATAGAGTGAAAAGAAGCAGATCTCGCAATTTCCCTGGAACCACCGCCCTTCTCAAGCTCTATCAGTCTTTTCGAGTTTCAATGGATAACATAACTTTCTTTAAGAAGGATGTTTAGAAACTATTTATGAAGATACGGACAGAGGACACATGGTAAAAACCGAGAGATACCTGCCCGTACACCTGGTTTGGTCGCTGTGGGTGGAGGAGAGTTTTTTCCGTAGTGAAAAAGAGAAAGACGACTTCTTTCTAGGAAGGAGGAAGAAGACGAAGAGAAGAAAGGAATGAGTAAATGAAGGAGTCGTCATTACCGTGGAAGCTAAGAGTTCAGACGGAGCGTTACGGTCTTCCTTTTCTCGTAGGTTTCTTTTCCCGCATCTTTTCAGCATCTATCGATCGTCGCATGTTCAGCCCCTTTTCATAGAAAATTGACTCGAGGAAAAGATAGAAAGCGACGAAGAAAAAGAAGAAAGAGAGAAAGTCCCCCAGAGTCACTGAATAAAGGAAAAAAGAGAGAGAAGAGCAGAAGGAAGAGGAGAATTTTGTTCTTTCTCTTTCCTGCTCTCTCTCTCTCATCTCAACCACCCTAGAGTTTTCTATCGGCCTCGTAAGTACAGTTAACTTGCTTGTTTTTCTTTTTCTTTTCTGATCTAAAGACAGCTCAAAGGTTCCAGCCATCCCAACGTCTTCAGCATCTTCCTGTTGTCCATTGCCCGTACCCTTTCTGAAGAGATCAGCCAGCAGTAGGAATAGCTCAACAAAGCAGTTCTTGATGGGGTGAAGAGACACACTTTTCTCTTCTCTTTTCTTTCTCTTTTGCTTCAGAGCTCCTCTTGCTCTTTTCCGTTCTGAACTCAGTAAACATTCCTTCTTTGGAGTTGGAGATGTAGAGCGGAGAAGTCTTCTTCAACGCATCTTGCCCTGGTCTTCTTCCTCTTCCTTCTTGCCTCTTCTTTCTATGACCATCGTGAGACGTCTCTTGTCTCCTTCTTTCCTCCGGCGGTGCTTCTCCGCACCGCTCTTGTCGTAGCTCGACCAGAGACCTGAATGAATCTGGAAAAAGATACACGGGAGAAAAGGCGAGAAGGACGATGTGTCAAAAGAAACAGACTCCAGATGTTGAGAATGAGAAAGATCACCGGAGCAGTGAACAGGGAAAGGGTGGATACTGTCAGTATAGAAAGACACAAGTCCCAGATTGAAGCAAAAGACATTTCTACAAGAAGAGTCCCTTCTTTATCTCCTGTTTCTCCTTGTCTCAAGATCTCTTCACTTTTCTAGTAGCCTTTCTTCAAAAGGAAACCCCGAAGAGTCTCTTGTTCCTCGTGTACAGGAGGACTCACACCAAAGGAGAGACCTTAGACATTCCATGTCTTTCTTCTTCGCCTTCTTTTTCTCTATCTCTCTCTGTTTCTTCGAAGAGACATCGAGCAATCTCAAGTCATTTAGCAGTAAAGGGTTAACGACAATCTTTCCTCTCTCAAAACTCCGTCTTTTTCCCCCTCTTCATTCTACCAAGTCTTTCATCTTTCTTTCTTTCTCTCACATCTTTCTCTCCTATCTACCTCATCTCTCTCTCGTCTAGACACCTTTCATCTCGACAACGTACAGACCAGGAAGAATGAAAGAAAAGTTAGAGAAACTTCTTCTTGCTTTGCAGTGGTGGATCAGAGATATCTCTTAAACTACCTTCTTCACTTCACATTCTCCTGCCCTCTTCTTCTCAGATGTCTTCTTCGTTACTCCCTACCGACACACAACATATACCTAAATACAAGCATACATAGACATTATACATACATAGACATAATACATACCTATATTTATCTTCATACATAGACATCCATATGCCTACAATGCATGTACACCTCTTTATCCATACATATATCTACCTATCCTAAGCTTTGTATTTCTTTCTTTGTTCAATCAGTCCAACTCCTCCTTTCCCCCCCCTCAGCACGCAAGTTGGCCTCACGACTTTACCCCCTTCCTCTCTTCACCTATCTCTCCATCTCCCTCACCCACATCTCTCTCCTCTTCCTCCTCCTTTCTGCTTCTTCTTTTTTCTCTTCCTTTCTCTTCTTCTCTTCATCTCTCTTCGCCAACACAATGAAACCCCCAGCAGCCTCACTAGCAGGAGGCGCCCTCTCTTCGGCTTCTCCAGCGCCTCTCAACTCCCCTCAGGTCTCTTCCACACATACAGCACCCGGAGCAGCACCTAATGGATCTACTGCAGGTCCTCCAGTAGCTAGTAATAGTAGCGGAGGAGGAGGAGGGACTGTGTATTGGCAGTTGTCTCCTGTCGAAGCCTTTCGGGCTGTCGTGTTGATTGAAGAGGCTTTAAGACAGCTCCTCTTTGTGAGTAAGCTCGTGCCTAGCTCGAACTCGAGTCAGAATAAGAACCAGCTCGATGAGCTAGCCATCTCTAAGGGAGACGAAATCGTTAAAATGATCAAAGAACAAAGTCTTCTTGAAGAAAAGTAAGAAAGATGAGAAACCCATTAGAAAGAAAGAAAAGAAAGAAAGGTGAAAGTCAAAAAGGAAGTGAGGGAGAGGGGAGAGTTGTCGCTGTATAGGAAACATTGAGCCGGCGGCAGTCTTCTGGTAGGTACGCTCTATGGTATGAGAGCTAAGAAAGTATGGATCTAGATCAATAGGGACATAGGAAGGAAGAGAACAAGAATCTACAGAGAGAGAGATAGATAGAGGGATAAAGAAGAAAGGCAAGGGCTGCGATTCTTTCTCTCGCTCTTATAATGGTACTACGTTGCCACCACGCCTGTACGTTCTTCTTTGAGAAGGAAAAAAAGAAAGCGTGATGATAGAGAAAGATAAGTTGCTACTGGCCTGTTACGATAAAGATACGAAATGACGAGATAGATACGGAGCAGTGTACATACACCCCGTGTGTGTATGCCTCCGGGAGAAAGGAAGGAAGGAAGGACAACCCTCGTCCTTCGTAGCTTCTCCAGAGTAACTTTTTCTCTCTCGTGCTCAACACTCTAAATACACACATTGTACTTCTCGAGTTGATTGAATGATTCGGAAAGAAGAAAAAGAGAAGGACTAGTGGGAGAGGGGGGTGATCAGGACTGACGCTTTTTCTTCAATTCCCTTCAATACCGATACAATTTATACAGGAGAGAAAACCGTCTATCTATACATCTATACATACATACACCACTCAGTCAGAGCTTTTCTCGTTCTTCAATCTTGCTTTGCTTTTCCGAGAAATTTGATCTATTCAAATTGACATGAATGTGAAGATGTTGCTTCTCGTCATCCATCATTCTTTTCTCGATCGTCAAAGACAAGAGAGAGGTACAGAGCCGGCAAGCGATTTCTCTTTCCTCACGCTTTTCTTGGACTAAAGAAAAGAACTAGAAAAGAGGAGAGAAGAAATGCGATGTCTATACTAATCATCTGCTGCTGATCTAACACAAGGATGTATCTATCCTCTCTCACGCTTTTTTTCTCTGCTTCTCCTCCTCCTCCTCCTCCTCTCGGTTCTCTGAGACAGAGAAGGGGAGTTAGTCGTCTAGATCGAAAGCAAAGATCAATGAACTAAAGGGCTACTTCTTCTAGAGAAACAAAAGAATAGATATCTTGATACCTCCTTGTTGAAGTAGAATCCCTCCTCACTAAAAAGAAAGAAACAAAGATCGAGAGAAAGGAGTTGAGCGACGTCGTATCTTCCTACTGGCACGCATTCCTCCGTCTTTCTTTCTTTCTTTCTTCTCCTCTTCCTTCTCATGTTTCCCCCTTCTCTCATGATTCTTTTCTTTCTTTCTCTGTCTCTCTTTTTCTCTCTTTCTTAGATTCAAAGAGTTGACGGATGCGAAGCAGAAGCTGAAGGGCCTGAGTAACATCGAGAAGTTGAGAAGTGTGGAAAACGAGCTCGAGGAAATCTCTCAGAAAATGAGAGAAAGTAACAAAGAACTCTGCCGTAGTCTCAAACAGAATCCTAATATACAAGTAAACATAAACGAAGAAAGACAAACCACACATACAAGCGATACAAAGATAGATAGATAGATAGACCAAAAAATAGAGAGAGAGATAAAGAGAGGAAGAGATTGAAAGATACACAGGTATAGATAGAGTTGAAATAGATACACAGATAGAGATAGAAGGATAGATAGAAATCTCAATTTGTACTTCTCCATCTATCTCTTTCCATCGGTCCATCTCTGTTTCTTTCTTTCTTTCTCTCTTTCTTACTCTTTCAGTTGTGTCATTTGCAGTGAACTTCCACAGTTGCTTTGCGCTTTCTTTTGGTCTGCTTGGCGATGTAGAGAGAAAGAATTGTTTTAGTTTAAGAGACCTTAGTAAAATTGAAAGAAAGAAAGAAGAATGAAACATTATACCGAGGCAAGACTTAAAAGCCTTCGGTCTTGCTTTCTCTCTGTCTTCTAGCTCTCTCTCGTATCTATCTCTTCCGCTCGCTGGGGAGTTCGGGTGTACGTACACCAAGATAAGAGAAGGATCGTGCTCCATTTACATCACAAAATCTTCTCTCTTTGTTTTCTCTTCCTTTCTCTCTGAAAGCAAGAAGAACGAGGAGTCTTACCGCCTACTGACTATTTATGTCTGAGGGTCTGTTCTCTTCTTTTACGGCACCCCATGTGCCTATGGAAGAAAGGGACGCCACAACTTTACAGGCATCAATCCATCGACACAAGAGTCGTTTTCTTCCTTCTCTTTTTTCTTTGACTTCTCCCTTTTCTTTTCACCTTTCTCTCGAGTGAACATGAAGAAGTGTTTCAGAGACAAAGAAAAGAAAAGAGAAAGAGAAGCCGCGTCTTCTCTCTATCATTGGAGTGTATCGACAGCCGAAACATGAGAAGCGCAATTCTCTCTTTTCTCTCTTCTATTCTCAAGACACACTCCTCTCTTACTGGCAGACATAGGAGATATCTCCTTCTACATGGATGAGTTCAAGAGTGATTTATCTCCTTTCTTCTTTCTTTCTCTGTCCTTCTCACTCTTCTCGTTTCTAGGAGAACGCTGTGAAGCTGCAGTTAGAGAGACAGAAGATCCAGGAGTGGTATGCCGATCTTTTGAATGAAGTGAAAGAATCCTTCACATTTAAGTCTCTACAAGATCGAGTAACCGCTGAGAAACATCAACAAGAAAAACTCAATGAAGTAAGATAGAAAGATAGAAAGAAGAAAAAGTGAGAAAGATCAAGAAGAAAAGCAAAGCGAGGCATTCCCAGAAAGGAAGAAGAAGAAAAGAATAAGTGAAGAAGAAGAAAAAGAACGAATCGAGAATAAAAGTTCGATCTTCTTCTTCTTCCTCTTCCTCTCTCTCTTGCATGCTCCCCCCATCCAAGCAGGAATGTCTAATTCTACGACTCCAAATTCTACGAATACCGTCTTCAGCTGTATTAAATATATATGTATATATAGGTGCAAGTAGCTCGACAGTATATAGATGTATACGGGAAGTTTCTCTCTCTAGATATGTGGGATTTATCTTTTCATCTTTCTTTATGTGGGTACATCTCTACCTCTCTCTCTCCCTATGAACTATAGACATGCGTAGAATATACGTGGAATGATCGGAGAGAGGAAAGAGAAAGATTGAGAGATCGACCTTGTACAAGAAAGATTCCGACTCTCTGTACGTCAGTAGCTAGGTACATAGATAGATGGGTAGATTCAAGAGATAGATAGAAATAGCTAGACAGACTGAGAGTTAGATAGATAGATAGAGGGCTGAACTCTACCGAGAGCTTTTTGAAAGAGTATGTATAGATACCCATCCGTAGATACACATACATAGATGGATATCGTTATGTACGTGTATACATATATCTTCTCTTTCATCGAGAGAGAGACATATCGGGGAGTGCATTTCTCTTCTTCTCTAGCCACGCTCGGAGATCTCTTCTCTCCTCTTCTCCTACTTTCTCTTTCTTTCTTTTCCTAAGTCACAATTCTAAGAAGAGACCTCTTTATCTCTCTTTCCTCTTCTCACTATCTCTATGTCTTTCTTATCACTTTACCTTCTTGTTGCCTTTTCGTCTTCTTTTCTTCAAGATTAAGAAGAGAACAAGAGAATCGACGCAGGCAGTTCGTCTCTTGGAAGCGGAATTGAAGAAAGAGACGGCTGAATATGAGAGAGAGATGAAATACACAAATGCGGAGATCAACAAGCTGAAGGAAGAGCTCCAGCAGAATCGCCTAAGATCCTCTCTCAAACTGTCCTTTGAAGAGAAACAGTTAGCGGCACAAGAAGCGTCTCTTCTCCGCGTTCTACAGCAGAAAGAAGTTGACCTGGAGGAAGCTCTGGTAGTCGAGCAAAAGAGAAATGTCTCCGAAGAAACGTCGCATGCACACCTCTCCAAATTCGCGAAAGAATATATACTCAAGGTAAGCAAGCTACAGATGAAGGAAAGAAAGAAAGGACAGAGATATAGCAATGCAGGGAGAGAGAGAAAGAGAGAGAGATAGATGGATAGATAGATAGATTAAACATATAGAGATAGATAGATGGATAGAGAGACAGAGATAAAGATAGATGGATAGAGAGACAGAGATAAAGATAGATGGATAGAGAGACAGAGATAAAGATAGATGGATAGGTCCGTAGATGGATAGAGAGGTAGATAGATGGAGAGCGTCTATAGATAGATGGATAGATAAATAGATAGAAAGTTAGATAGAAGGATGAATAGATAGATAGACAGATAGATAAAAAATCTATAGATAGATAGGAAGATAGGGACATGGATAGATAGATAGATTAAAGATGGATAGATAGAGAGACAGACTAAAGATAGGAAGATAAAGACGGAGGGAGAAGTGGTGGAATTGCTGAGTTTGAATGCAAAAAGAGCCCCTTCAAGACAGAGAAAGAAAAGGAACAAGAGGAGCACGAGAAAAAGAAGAAGAGAGATTTGAAACGAAAGAAGCAAAAGAAGAAGGTATCAAGATCCGAAGAAGAAGAAGAAGCAGAACTCGAAAGGAACAAGATCACTAAATCGTCTTTCTGTCTCCCCTATCTATGTCTCCCTCAGTGTAGATCTACAGCTCTATCTTCTTCTTCTGTTCTCTATCTGTAGAGAAATATCTGTGCTGATCCGGAGTTTTCTCCTGTCATAAGACCTTTCTCTCATAAAGTCTTTGGTCTCTCCAAACACACTCTACCTCTGCATCCCGTCCATGAGTCTTTCTCTCTTTCTCTTCCTTAACCTTCACCTGTCTTTATTCCTATCTCTATAATAGCTCCTACCTATCTATATATCTATCTGTATAGGTTTGTAGATCTCCATGTAAATACATCTACCTCCCTCTGTCTAGGTTTGCCTGATGTGTATATGATATAGGTGCAGAAGGAGAGACAAGAATGGTATGACCGCTTTACCCAAGAGACAGAAGAAAAGCAGAGGGTTCTGACGGACCTCTTGAAGCATCAAAACACGATCATGCGCACTCTCGCTGTCACACAACAACGCCTGGTAAGTCTCATACACATACATCTATATACACATACACATGTATATATATACAGATATAGGTTAGGATACGTGACATGTATATATATGAATATATGTATGTATGAAGATATATGTATGCATGGATGAAGAAGCATGTATGTATGAATATGTCTTTTCGTAGGTATATGTAGGTGTAGGTAAATATGCCTATGCGTATGTATGAAGATGCCTGTCTGTGCATGCATGCTCCTCTCACTATTCTGAGTTTTGCGTGTTCTTGTCTCAGTAAGAATTCGAGAGACTAGGAGCTCCTCCTCCTTGTAAACAGGAGACTATTTTTCTTTCTTCTCTTTCCTTGTTAAAGGAATAACCTTCTCTCTTGTATGTACACAGATAAACCTGTCTCTCTATATGATCAAGTCATATACCTATACATACTCATATAGAAATGTATATTTACGTACGGAATACGCTGAGAGACGGCTTTGTATATATACGTATCCCCTGACACATGTATATATATATATGGGTCTATACGCATCGTGGTGTCTAGGTATATACATAAGAATGGTGTCTATATGCACATAGATGGAGTTATACGTGTAGGTCTCTAGAAGTGTTTTGCTTGAGATCCTCGCTGCAGTTGAAGTGTCTATACACCTGGCTTTTTCATTACTCAGGATGATGATCAAGAACACAGAGAGAAAGAAGAGAAAGATGCCATGCAAAAAGCACAGATTCTCATTGAGAGAAGTCGACAAGAAGAAAGACTTGCGAACGACTCCGTGAAAATACTCAGACATTTCGCTCGGCTTTACTTGAAGAAAGTTCAAGACATTCTAGAAGCACAAAAATCCAAAAAGAAAGGAAAAGGTGGGGGGAAAAAAGGAGGAGGAAACGCCAAAGGAAAGTAGAACAAGATGGGGGTGAAAGTTAACCGTCAGAGAAAGTGAAGACCATCCATTGATATTGAGAAGAAGAATAAGCAAAAGAGACAATCGATTCATATGTCAAAGGAGAGACAATCGACTGGCGTATCAAACCAAAGGCATCCGACTGAAGAACTCTAGCATTTATAGAAAGGAAAGACTATAAGTCGAGAGATCTTCTCCGTTTTGGCATCTTGATCTATCTTTCTTTCTTTCTTTCTTTCTTTGCTTTTCTTTTTGGAGAAACTTGAAGGAGGATTCTTGTTTGCGAATGAAAAGAAGAAATCTATGTCTAGACGGGATGACGATGCAAATCAGAGAGAAAGAGAAGCTTCTCATTTCTCTCCTCGAATCTTCCTTTCTAGTTGAAGAAGCGGCGAGAAGTTTCTTTCTTCTCTCATCCAAACATAAGAGATCTATAACATATGTCGAGGGTAAAGAGAGATACAAACCCGTAGATTCAGGTCTATAAGTAGGCTAGATACAGCGAGAGGAAGATCAAACATATAGATGGATAGATTAAAGCGAGATAGAAAGACACCTATCTCTCTATCTATCTTTAGTCTATCGATCCAGAGAGAAAGATAGATGAGTCAAGTGGAGGTAAGCGAGAAAACATCATAAACGCGGAGAGAGCTTCTTTGGTCTTCGTTTACGTTAATAAGAAAGTTATTCTCTTTTCTCATTCTCCATCAATCTACCGTGCTGTACATACATCTCCTAACCTACATATCATAGAGATAAAAGGATAGATCCATGCTATGTATATCTATATGTCTGTAGATCTCTCTCTTTCTCTGTGGATAG
>NW_027154198.1:46313-46462 GCF_002600585.1 Cystoisospora suis
AGAACAACGTGGGAGATCTTGATGAAAGACAAGAAGAAAGAAGGGTATACCTCTCATGAAAAGAGAAGAGATTAAAGAAAGAATCTCTTCTTTACCGAAACGTTTTACCGCTATCTCTTCTTTTAATTCTTTCTATCTCTCTCTTTCTC
>NW_027154198.1:46800-47189 GCF_002600585.1 Cystoisospora suis
CTATCTATCTATCTATCTAATGCTTTGCGTAAGTTTTGAGCTTTCTTTTTCTCTTTCTCCCAGAAAGGAAACTTAGGATGAAAAGGAATGAGAATCTCTTCCTCTCCCTCTCTACGTCTCTTTCCATAGAGTATTGTCCGTATCATACGCAGTCTCGGGTGTATATACACCTTGTTCTTTTACCTCTTGGTGGTCGTCCCCAAGCAGCTAAGGAGAAAAAGAATTGGACCACGGCTTGTCTTTCGGCAAATACTCAATACACCGTCCATCCATTCTCTTTGACGTTAATCTACTTCGAATTGCTTTCTCACCCTTCTCTGGAGACAAGAGAATCTTTCTTTCTTCCTGTCTCTTATCATCTTCGATCTTTCTTTTCTTTCAATCTAGCT
>NW_027154198.1:47630-62350 GCF_002600585.1 Cystoisospora suis
GACGGCGAGAGAGGATAGAAGAAAGAAAATTCCCATAAAGAAATCGTCGCCTTGTTCTCTCTCTCGACTTTCGTCTTGACAAGTAAAGAGTTGAGAAACTAAGAAAGAGACAAGTCTTCTCTAAGAAAGTAATAAGCTTCTTTATCTGAATTCCTTTGATAAGATGAGCTTTTTCTTTTCTTGATACCTCTTTTCTTTCGTCTCTCTCTTCACTAGTCTAAAGACCACTTCACTTTTCACATACAACGTACATCCCGTCCTTCCTTCGCTGGTCCTTTCAAGCCTTCATAGACTATCCGTCTCTCTATCTCTCTTTCTTCNNGTCACCTCTTCCCCTACTTTCTCTTTCTTCTTTCCTCTCTTCTTCTTCTTCATTCTTCTTGTTCTCTCTCTCTCCCTATCTCTTTCTATCTCTGTCTATCTTACCATCTATCCACCCGTCTTTCTCTCTATCTCATTGAAGAAACTCTCTCTCTCTCTCCATCTCCATAACCTTAAACCCTTCAAGCTTTTCATGTTTCAATCCTTATTCTAATCCTTTCCTTCTTCCTAAGTGTTCTTCCTTCCTTCTTCTCTTTCTTCTTCTTCTTCTTCTCGCAATGAAATCTAAAACTTCTTCTTCTTCTTCGCGTCCCAGTGGCAATCCTTCTTCTTCTTCTTTCTCATCAGGAGGAGGTCGAGGAAGTTGCGGAGGAAGGCCCTTAGCTAACATACCTCAGCAGCATTGTCATCATGGACAGCCCGCGGGAGGAGGGATCTCGTCTTTATCGACGACGACGACTGGAGGTTCTTCTTTACTTCACCATCACACCAACTTTAGTAAACTAAAGAATCGAAGCGCGAATGAATTTGATCCGCAAAAGTATGAAAGGCCAGGAATGAAGCAAGAGGAAATCCTTGCTCTAAAGAAGATCTTCGATGCTTGCGACGTTGAAGGCTCGGGGTCTATTCAATTGAGAGACGTCAAAACGCGCTTGCAGGTAGAACAGAAACCCCCAAGAAGAGAACGGAAGAAAAAAGAGATCGACTAGAAAGATCAATAGAAACGAAGAAAAGACATATATGCGGGACGTATTTATTGGTAGGAAGACGACGATATGATGATTAGGGAAAGAAATTTTGACAAATGGAGAATGGATCATCGATCAGATGACTTGTCTCTTCTTTAGTGCGACATAGATCAGTAAATAGACAGATAGAGAGAGGTAGATAGATCGAGAAAGAAGAAGAAGAAGTTTTCTTCAGTTGAGAGGAAGAGGTTTCCTGGGAAAGAAATGAAAATAGAAAAGGAATAGATGACACTGTCTGCCGAGCAATGGATGAGAGGAAAGACATTAACGAGACCGTCACGGAGCTATCTTTAATCTATCGATTTCTCTATCTCCTTAGCCTTTCTGGGGATTCTTTCGGGTAGTGCTAGAACAATAGAAAGGAGAAGAAAGATGTACTGAGAAAGTTGAAAGGGATTGAGAAAGAGGAAGAAAGAGATACAAAACAACAAAGTTGAAAGATTTCCTTGCGTGGTGATCTCTACTGACGAAAGGAAGAATGGGACTCGATCTAGAGAGGATAGACGGTGTATATACACCTGAGATGATGAGCGAGCGAACTGCTCCTAGATTCGCATGAAGTATTTCTTCTCTCACTCTCGTTTAAGAATAAGGAAAGATAATAAGATAGATTCAATCAGTTCTGTAGAGGAACCAAATCATGAATAGCTCTAGACAGCCATGTATCTGTTTGAACGCTATGGTGTATGTACACTCCAGAGATCTGTTGTCGTCGGTTTCTCAAGGCTTTTTGAGATCGAGATATGATTTACGCAAACACTTCTATGATGTGTATGGATCTATCTCAACATGTCCCCCAATCAGCCCCTACCCCTTTCTTTCTTTCTTTCTTTTTCTATCGCAGCGAAATCCTTCCTCGATCTTACATCTGTAGATATATATCTCTCTCTATCTCTCTCTTTTTATATGTACCTTCTCGCCTCTTCTATGTGGCCATACACGTATGCTATGTATCTCTTATAGGTGACTCTCTCTAGACATGAAGAAGGGATGAACCCTCTACATAGAAGAATTTAGTTGATCGCTTATTTCTTTTCTTTCTCTCTCTCTTTCTAGATGCTCTCTTCTCCAATACAAGATTCGTTCTCGTTGCAGATCTCTTGACTCCCGTGGAGACCAACGCAAAACTCCTCTACTCAATGTATGGACTTGTTTCATCTTTTTCTTTCTTTCTTTCTTTCTCACTCTTTCTTTCTCTCTCACTCTTTCTGTCTTTCTTTCTGTAGAACGCGGGGTATGAGTCGAAGAGTGAAGTGATAGGAGATATGATAAGCTACCTGGATCGAGATGGACGTACGGTACTGACGTTTCCGCAGTTTCTCGATCTCTTGGCTACAGACGATTCGCCCTTTCGCACAAGAGAAGATATTTCTCGGACCTTCAATCAATTCGATCCAGAAGGGACAGGCTATATCACTCTTAGAGGGCTTATGAAAACCGCCAAAGAACTGAATATGTCTACCTCAGCCGGGGCTAATCCAGACATCTCCGAAATTTTAACTCGATGCGATACAAATGGAGACGGCAAAATAAGCGAACTAGAATTCCACGCCGTCATGGACAAGCAAACCTTCCCATAAGAAAGAAAGAAAGAGAGAGTTGAAGGGAGAGTTGAAGAGAGAGAGTTGAAGAGAGAGAGAGAGAAAGAGAGAGTTGAAGAGAGAGAGAGAGAAAGAAAGACTTGTAGAGATGAGAAAGAAGGAAAGAAGGAGTTGGAGAGATGAGAAAGAAGGAAAGAAGGAGTTGGAGAGATGAGAGAGAGAGAAAGAAAGAGCGAAGGAAGGAGAGAAGGAGGGTGGTCGAGTGGGGTGAAGAGAGAAAGAGTTCGAGAAAGAAAAAAGAAAGAGAGAGAGTGATGAAGGAAAGAAGGAAGGGGAGAAGAAAGATTATGGGGATGAAACTTTCTTGAGAGAACAGAAGAGGAATGTTTGGTCTTTATCTTTTCCTTTCATTCACATGAGAGAAGAAAGAGAAATGCATGCATCGCTCTCTTTCAGTGCCTTACGCCTCAGGAGCAAAACTTCCAGTTTTCTAACACTCGTTGATTCACTTCTCCGAATCCACCCCGCAAAAGAAAATCTCTGGTGCTTCTTCTCAACCCCATGACTACGAAACATCTATAGAAAGTCACACTCTCTATCTCTCTCTCTCTATCTCTCTCTGTCTCTGTCTGTGTGTTTATGTATCTTAGAGAGACATTGTTGAGACTTCAACTCTCTTTCTTCTACGAAAGCTCTGAGAAAGCATGAATGAAGGACAACTAGCTTTGGTCAGATAAAGAAAGCAAGGATACCTATCTATCTTGTTGAATCCACCTTTAACCTATCTATCTTTAATCTATCTATCTTTAACCTCTCTATCTATCTATTTATCTATCTATGTTTGATGTATCTCTTTTGAATGCCCCTATTTCATTTATAATCTCGGCTGCGCTTTTTCAGCAATTTTAGGCATGCGGTTGATGCCTACGAACTGTCCCTTGGCATTAATTCTCATAGAGGGAAAGGAACTTCGGCGAGGAGGAAAGAGAATCGAAGAAACCCCTAAACGATAGAAGGGACGGGCGGGCAACTGCCACTCCGCGACTTCTCCCGAGTGTCGATACACCTGAACCAATCGATCAGTCAAACAGAAATACACGAAGAAAAAAAGAAAAAAGGAGAAATAAATCACTCATCTACCGATCCATACACACGTATATACACATATATATGTGCATGTATGTGTGTAGAAGTAGAGGGAGAAATACGTATGTAGACAGATAGGTTGAGGGGAAAGAGAGAGACTGATAGACAGAGAGATAATGAGATAGATAGATATATAGATAGGGAGAAGATTAATGAATGATAGACAGCAAGATCGAAAGTGCGTAGATGTGCCCGCTGCGGAAAGTCTCTTGTTTTGAATACAGAGAAAAGAATGTATTAGAAAGAATGAAGCTTATCTGGAGAGGGTAGAGAAGGTAAAGTTAATCTATCCATCTTTAAACTATCTTTGATCCAAAAATATCTGCGGCAAGAGAGAAATGAGACAGGAGATAAGGAAAAGACCGATATAGAGGAGAGACAGACAAGTTTGAGACAAGAAAGATAGACAAGGAAGAGCAGACTGGTCGGAGAAAATTCGCGTCTCTTATCCTCTTTCTTTCTTTCTTTACCTGGAGAGGCGGAGGTTCTAAAACTCTTGAAGATCTCCATAGGAAGGGTCTTATATTCGAATAATAGTGGGTTCTCTTCCTTCGTATAACTCCATGATGCTGTAGACGTACGCGCATGCATGCATTCGAAGACCACGTTTCACAAGAAACAATCCCCCTCAACAGCATCATCCAGTCAGGTGTATGTACACTCCATCGTTGAGAAGAAGTGCTTGAGACACACACACATCTTCACCCTCGAGCCCTCGGCGAGATTGGAAGAAGACAGGAAGAAATCCACTCCAAGGAGAAGAAGAAACGGATAATTTTCTTCAGGTGTCATCTTACATAGAACTTCAACATCTTTCATTTTTCCTAGACGCACTCACATGGGAAAGTCTCTATCAAGATCTACACATAACTCTCTACCCGCCATCTACATCCAGCTATCTATAGAGCCATCTATCTAACTAAATCGAATAGACCATATATACAGATATATACATGCATACATCTCCATATGCATAGACACCTGCAGATACAGAGACCCCTTCATCCGCTACCGCATACACATACCTGCATATAGACTTCTATCCACATACCTATAGGTATAGAAGACTACCATGTCTATGAATATATATGGATATATGGAAGGTACTGTGTCTTTCGTTCTGCAAGAGGATCGAAGAGAAGGCGGAAAAGAAGAGAGAAAGAGTGAGAGGAGTGCCTTACTTTTTTGAAAGAGAGAGGTGTATGCTTTCTACAGAAGAAGAGCATATCATCCGTCACGTTTAGCAAACGCCTCTGCTTGCGACTCCAATACACTGGCGCAGCCACTACCTACAGGAAAAGAAGAAGACGAAAAGAAAGAAAGAAAGAGATGAAAGGCATAGGAGAAGAGAAGGGAGAAGAGGGAAAAACGAAAGAAAGCCATCACATCATGCAGTGCGAGATCTCCCAAGAAGAAGAAGAAAGAGAGAAGAAGCTTGTCTCTTAAACAAGAGACATTCTCTTCTTCACTTTCAGATAGATCGATAAACAAAAACCTGAATAAGTTCCAACCACTAGAAAGACATCCGCAGAGCTTTGCCTTCTTCTTCTTCTTTCTAGAGCCTGCTGTGTCTGCAGAGGGAGGGTTGAGACTTCACTCACACATTACATACATACATATATACATATATACATAGGCATACATACATATATATATACATATATACATAGACATATATACATACATATATACATATATACATAGACATACATATATACATACATACATAGACATATATACATACATAGACATACATACATATATATATATATAGACATAGATGTAGATCGACAAATCTATGTAAGAATCTACAGCTACAGATATCCATATAGGTGTATGGATGACGATGTATGAATATGTATGGAGAGATATCTATATATGAATATCTACTGTGTACAGGTATGGCTATGAGTATCGAAATCGATACGTCTGAATGTGTATGGATTGGAAGTTTAAATAAACCCAGTCAAACCTACAAATCCCTACACTCTCACTTTTCTCTCACTCGCTGACTCATCAGTCATGTCTGCTATCTACCTATCTATCTACCTACCTATCTGCTTATGTATATATATATATATATAGTGGAAATGATATCTGTATATATATATAGCAATTGATATCTGTGTCTATATGCCTATCTTGAAAGGAAAGAAAGAAAAGAGAGAAGATGAGAGCGAGAGATAGAGAAAGAGAGAGAGACTTTTATCGTTGTATTTCTGACTTGGAATTCAGGTAGCCAGGAGCGTTTGGCTGTTTGAAGTGCTTGAGCTAGGAGAGATGCATGAGCTAGATCTCTATCAAAGAAGACTATCTTCTTCAAGTTATACACAGGCTCCACCGCATCCAGCTGAAAACATACAAAGTCTTCACAGGGACCCCCGCCCATTACCTACTCTTCTTATCATCTCTCTCTCTTCTCTCTCAAGCCACGGTATCAGACACGGCAAACAAAGAGAAAGAAGACACAAGAACTTCTTCTTCTTCTTCCTCTATTCATTTCTCCCTTCCGCCATTCCTACGGATTCAAGAGCTATCTCTGATCTATCTATCTATCTATCTTTGATCTATCTATCTATCTATGTGCACAGGGAGTGAAAAAACACGTATATCTATTTCTACTTCTGGTGTACATACACCCCAAGATCGGGTTGAAGATCTACTCCATACGACGTCGGCCACAAGGAAAAGGATAGACGAAAAGAAACACATGGAGACTGCTTCTTCACATAGCATTGTTTCCTTCTTCTTCTTCCTTTTCTCTCTTAGAAGGCAAGAGAGAGAAGAGAAAGAAACATTCTCCAGGCAACGCAGAGAGAGAAGAAAAGAAAGAAGAGAAAGAAAGAGATGTATGAGAAACGAACTCGATGCGATATCGAAGGAAAGACAGAGAAAGAGAGAAGAGAACAAAGATGGATCTTAAGGAAAGAGGACAAGTCGAGAAAGAAGATGAAGAAGTTGAAGAGAAGAAGAAGAAGAGTGTATATTACCTGCATGATATGTTCTATAGATGTCTCTATAAGAATCTCCGAGCCGCCTGCAGGTTCGTATCCATAGATACCACCTGCACCTATGAACGGCGATATCACAGTATCGATGCCGAGTCGATTCAGTTCACTCAAGCATCGATTCATCGTGTAACGCAATCGACGCCCTGCCTCCGTACTATTGCCCTCTAGAAAGACAGAAGAAAAGGACAAGAAGAAGAAAAAGAAAGAAAGAAATGCAAAAGAACAAAAGATAAGAAAGACATGAGACAGACAGAGATAAGAAAGAAGGAAAGAGGACATAAGAGAAAGAAAAGAAAAAAGTCAGAAGAACTGCGAAAGACAAAGAAGAGAGGGCTGCCTCCTAATGTTAAACGAAAAAGGAAGGAGACGGAGAAGATGAAACACATGCGTCAATGAATGAATAGACTCCACGTAAATAAAGAGGAAGAAGGACAGAGAGAAAGAAGGAAGGAAAGATAACGAAAGAGAGAGAAAGAAGGAAGGAAAGATAAAGAAAGAGAGAGAAAGAAAGAACGAAAGATAAAGAAAGAGAGAGAAAGAAAGGGAAAGATATCTATCATTGATTGAAGATCGAGCTAAGAAGACGGCCTTCTGTTTTGTGCGGGTGTGTGACGTACGCCAGAAGTAGGGAGTGACAAGAAACGCAAGGAATCGAACTCTGTCTGTACATACACCATGTGTGGACGTTAAGACCACTTCTCCTGTAAAGCATTCCGAGACGCAAAGAAAGAAAAGAAAGAAACAAAGAGAGAAAAGATAAAAGAGAGAGAAAGACAGAGACAGGAAATAAGACAGAGAGAAAGGACAGGTGCGAAAAGACTCGAAAATGAAGAAGAAGAAAAGCTCTCTCCTCCTCTTCCCCACGCCTAAGAGTTAACCATGAGACAGAGAGTATCTCCATAAGGAAAGAAACACCTACACACTCATACATCTCCACACAGAGACAACTAAACATGAAGAAATTGATAGATACATACATATTCATACAGACATACAGAATCTATATATACTCTTGCCTATATGTAGACATATCTTATACACATTCATATATGGAAAAGGAGAGAGAGACAGATCCATGAAGACGGGGATGTATAGAGATCCACAGGTACATACATGCAGGTAGATGTAGAGAGAGACACCTAAGCAGGCGCTGATTAGGATGAAGAAGAAGAAGAGAAAGAACAAGAAGCAGGAAGTAGTCGAATGAAAAAGAGGCGAGAGAAAGAAAGGAAAGAAGAGTAGAATGAAACAAAGACCTCACGTCTCCCTTCTATTCTATCAAGCGACACGCACCTCACGCACAGATAAACATCTATCTCTAATCTACCTCTCTTGAATCTATCTTTAATCTATCTATCTATCTTTGATCTATCTTTTATCTACCTATCTTGAATCTATCTTGAATCTATCTTTAATCTATCTATCTTGAATCTATCTTTAATCTATCTTTAATCTACCTCTCTTGAATCTATCTTTAATCTATCAATCTATCTATCTCTAATCTATCTATCTCTCTTGGGTCTATCTATTTCTTCGAGAGCTTCTTTCACATCCCGTAGGATCTGTATGTCTGTATGCTTGGGAAATAGAGAAGAAGAAGAGTGAGAAGAAGAAGAGGCGAGAGAGGAAGAAGAAGAAGAAAAAGAGAAGATTGCTTGTGTGTCATGCGTCTGATGGAAGTGAAGAATGTTGTGTATGGTGGATATACGGATGAAGGAAAAACAAGAGAAATGCATTAGCAAGCAATCCAGGTGTATGTACACCTGACAAGAAGAAGAAGAAAGATCTGCTTTAGATGTCTCATGTGAGTTACCTGGATCTAGAGTAGGAAGATATCCAAGTGAAGCTTTTCTTTCGGAATGGAATCTCTGCTTTTCTCTCTCTTCTTCTTCTCGATAAGAAGAAGAAGAAGAGTGAGAATCCGCCCCGGCATGTGAATGTGAGAGATCTTGATCTACTGCAAAAAGAAAGAAAGAGAAATACAGAAAGAAAGAAACCCGATCATAATGAAAAAGAAACTACAGGAGGAAGCAATCAACGCTCTTCTCTCTTCTGTTCTCTTCCTTTCTCTTTCTCTTCTCTCGTCTTTTCTTTCTTCTGAACTCCTCTTTTCTTTTCTTTTCAAACCCTTCGCACAGTATTGCAACTTAGAAGGGTCAAGTGTATAGAGAGGTTTATGTAGTATAGATCTCCATAGAAGACATCCGAGAAGAGCTCCATGTGAATTCAAGTGTATCTACAGATCTAAAAGACATTCGCCATAGAGACACAGACAGATTAAAGATAGATAGGTAGACTGAAGATAAATTACAGCTAGATACATAGATAGACATACGAAGGGTAGATACGTTGTAATACAAATAGAGATACGAAGAAAGAGAGAAAGAGAAAGAAAGGAGGAATAGGTAAGTGAATGAATGAGTGGAGAAGAAGGAGAAGAGAGAGCGAGAGTCTCGATGCAAAAGAAGGAAGAAGAACGAAGAGAAAACTTCTGCCCTGCTGCTGCTGCTGCTGCTGCTGCTCCTGTTGCTCTGACAAAGAAGACACCTCGAATCGATCAAAGTTGCTTGGAAATGAAGAGGAGAAGGGAAGGTCAGGCTAAGAAAACCTACATGAAGAGGATGGAGCTGATAGAAGATTCAAGCGTTCATGGAGCCTTCTCTTCACAGCTGTATATAATTCTCTCTGTAAGGAGACACCCCCTCTCTCGAGAACCTCTAGACCTGCACAAACAAGAGACAGAGACAAGAAAGAAAGAAAGAAAGAGAGGGGAAAAGAGAAACCTGAAGAAAGAGGAGTTGTATAAAGATAGGTAGGTGGCTGGTACCGTGAGTGCTGTATATACACTCAGATTGATACGAAAACACATAGAGCATCAGTCTCAGTATCTCTACCTCCTCAACCTCGAGACAAAAGGCAAGACACAACGGGCACAGCCAAATCGACTTTTCATCTTCCACTCTACTTCAACTATCTACCTTAAGCCTGTCTATCTTTAATCTATCTATCTATCTATCTTTAATCTATCTGTCTTTAATCTATCTATCTTTAATCTGTCTATCTATCTATCTTTAATCTATCTATCTATCTACCTGTAAGCTACCTATCTATCTTTGATCCATCTATCTACCTAATTTGATCTATCTAGCTTGTATCTGTCTATCTTTCATCTATGTATGGAGCTACACTGAACTAGGTATATATGCATAGTTGCAGATAAATAGACGATCCATAGCCCTCACATAAGTACATATGCATACACATACATATATACATACTCAGACATACATACATAGAATGGATAGAGAGATGTATATACACTTAAGTGGATATGTTTTCATTACAAGGTCAGGGAAGGAAAAAGAGAGAGAGAGAAGAGAGGGAGGGGGATCTACTAGAGAAGAAGAAGAAAAGTGACTTGTTACGTCCATAGGCAAAGAGATTCTTTCATTCTTTCTCTCGCTCTCTTCGAAATCTATCCGTCCTCTCACTCTGTGTGTACATACACCTGAAGATCAGAAGCATGTGAGGTAGCAAGATCTCTCATACGCACTTCATCCGAAGAAACGCAGAAGAAAAGAAGAAGAGAAAGAGAGAAAGCGATAATGAGAGAAAGAAAGTGGAAGAGAAAAGACGACTTGACGACTTGTTTCTTACTGAATCCTCTGTAAGGAAGAAAGTTAGGAGGGATAGGAACTAGAAGGACATCTGCAATATAAGAAGATCTCTTGTCTTCTTTCTTTCTTTCTTCTTCTCCTTCCTCTCCTTCTTCTTTCCTTTCTACACGCATTTCTTTTTCTTTCAGAAATCTCTTGAAAGGTGTGTCCTTCCCTTCTTCTTTCTTCTTTATCTTTTTGACTGAGAAGATGTCTCCATGAAACACCTGAACCTCTCCTAAGGCTGGGATAGACATCGATTGCACTAGACCTCCATATAAAGGCTCCTCTGGCAATAGCCTGCAATGATCTAGATCTTCTTCTTCTTCTTTTCTTTTTTCTTTTCCTCCTTTTCTATCTTTTCCTCTTTCTTGTTGCTCTTGAAGAAGATGATAAAGGTTAGAATCTTGAGAAAAGGAAGAAGGGGAAGAAGAAGAAAAGGTCTGGCGAAGCTCCCGATCAAGAGACGCCGCAGCAGCGCCGGCAGCGGCTTCAGAGGGAGCGTGAGATTTCGGAAAGAAAAAGTCGCGTTTGATCCATTCTTCGGCAGGTCTTACTAGCACATTGGGTTCAGGTGTATGTACAGCTGATTCTTCGGAAAAGGCAGAACGTATATGAACAGATGAAGAGAGAGGAGAAGAAGAAGAAGGAGAAGCAGGAAGAGGATAAGGAGGAGAAGACGGGGGTTTCTCGAGCTGACGGAGGTAATCGATGTGGCCTTTCGATGCTCTCTCATGAGCTAGCCGAAGTTTGCGAGATAAGTGAGAAGAAGAGAAAGAACGAAGAAAGACAAGGGAAAAAGAAGAGGAAGGAGAAGAAGGAGTCGATGGAGGAGGAGAAGAAGAAGATGAAGAAGAGTAGAACAACCCGGGAGAAAGGATACGAAAAGAAGAAGAAGAAGAAGAGAGAGAAGGGCGAGGAAGAGAAATCATGGCGGGAAAATGAAGGCTGAGAAGAGCAGAAAGGGAAGAAAGAGAGATCGGAAGAGAAGAGGAAGACGAAGAAAGAAGGCGAGCAAGAGAAGAAGAAGAACTTGTAGGTCTCTTTCTTTCTTTCCTCCTTTCTTGCTTTCTTCACAGGATGACGGAGCTCTCCATTATTTTCCTTGGAACTTCCCGCGCGTAGTCAGGTTAAGAAAAGGAAGGAGAAGAAAGGAAAGAAAAAGGAAAAGAAGAGAAAGAAAGAAGAGTCTTTACTCTACATGAGTACAGAAAAGACATTAGCTACGTCATCGTACATGTACATTCATATAGATAGAGGTAGGCATAGAGATACATACATATATACATACGTATAGACAGATGCATAGGTATATATATATATATATGTAACCCGCCCTTACTACTGCTGCTACTACTACTTCCTTGGCTAATTCGAGTGAGATATCCCTCCTTGCCGAGAGGAAGAAGAAAAGAAAGAAGAGAAAGAAAGAAAGAAGGGAGAGAATGTAAGAAATAAACAAAGAGAAGATTCTTTCCTACTTGTCTCTTTCTTGCTCTCCTTCAGCGTTTTTGTGAACGAACTAGAGATAAGGAAAAGAAAAGAGAAAAAGAAAAAGACGAACTTCGAAGAAGAAAGAAGAAGAAGACTTTACCTAGCCACCACCCAAGTGAGGAAAATGAGACAGAAAGAAAGAAAGCATAGTGAGAGAGAGAGAGAGAAAGAAAGAGAAAAACAAAGAATGAAAGCTAGCACGAGATTCTTAGAGAATAGGGAGAAGAGCTAAGAGAGAGATGACTATTATTCTGAGACTATCAAAATGCGTCTCACGAGGTGTACGTACACCTCAAGTTAGCAAAGAGTGTTCAAGAACACGTTTTAAACTTTCGGACTTTCTCCCTTGGGAGGAAAAGAAAAAAGAAAGAAATCGGTCAGAATTCTTCATTGCATGCCTGCAGATTCGTGTGCATGCAAAGAACTTTAACTTTCCTTCTTGTTGAACGGCATCTCTCCGTTCCTTTTCATTCTTTCATAAACACCCTCAAGTTGACTAGGGTGGTATCCTCTTCTCTTCTTTCTTTTTCTTTTCTTCCATTCCTCATGAGAAAGAATCCTTTCTCAAGTCGATCTCTTTTCTGGTGTATCTACACTGTGCAGCTTTATATCTATCTACACATGTATGACACATCATCCATATCGGGTCAATTACCCTACTATCTCTGTATCTACGGGCTTCGTACAGAAGGGTGTATATATTCGTACATATAGATATATAGAGAGAGAGAGCGAGAGACACATGAAGCAGTCAAAAGAGATCGATAGAGAGAGATGATAGATCGATGTAGACTTCTCTTCATCCAAAACAGATAGACGTGAAAGAGAGTGGCGTGGGAAATGACTAGTCTCTATCAGTATCACTGAGTTCTATTCCTAAATGAGAATGTGTATTGACGTATTCCTCCCTATCTATCTAGATACATATCTCTCTAGATATCCTTGCATGCGACAGGTGGAGGAATGTAGTGTATATATAGGTTTCTCCGGTGTATAGACGCTGGCTATTCATCTCCTCATTTCGGTGCATTAGAAAAGAAGCAAGTCTCTCTCCATATCTCTCAGTCTTTTCTTGTTTCGCAAACAGAAAGAAAGAAAAGAAGGAAAAGCCTATCAACCTATCCTATTTGAAGACATAGATATCGATCTATCTATCTATCGATCAAGCTTGAATCTATCTATGAAACTGTGATCTAGCTAGCTACCTATTCTTAGTCTATCACCTCCATCTTTCTTTAAACTATTGTTAATCTGTCTCTAATCCCTCTCTCTATCATTGGTCTCTCTATCTTTATTCACCCTATCTCTATCTATCTAGCTCCATCTCTTTCTCTCTATGCATATCTGTAGGTTGATCAGATAGATCTCTTCGTCCATAGATCTTCCTCGCACCAGTAGGAGCAGGAGGAGGCTTCTTTTCCTTTTTGGGACTTTTTCATCTTTCTCTTCAAGAAACAAGATATCCATTCATCTCTCCTTAAGAAGAGAAAGAAGTAAGAAGAAGAAAGTAGTGAAGAAGAAGCGAGTGGAAGAGTAGCCGAAACACACGCATAGAGTCGTTATGAGATAAATCCCAAAACAGACAGACTTTTCTATCTATCTCTCACTCTTTCTTTCTCTCTTTCTTTTTCCTTGGAGAGATTTCTTCTCAAAGTTCTCCTAGCGGCTTTACTCGTCTGTCTTTTGACGTCTGACTCCTCATGGTCACCATCTATCTCATGATTTCTCTCTTCTTTCTTTTCTTTTCTCTCTCCTCATCTCTCTCTTTCATTCTTATGTACCCCCCTTGTCTTTCATCCATCCTCTCCTGTATCGATCTTTACTCTGTCTAGCTTTTATCTATGTTCAATCTACCTATCCATCTACCTAGCTGTCTTTAGTCTACCTACTTATCATCTTCAATCTATCAATCTTTCTTCAGCGTATCTATCTCTCTTCTTGTTCACATAGTACTACTACTAGTAGCCGTGGAACCATATGAAGAAGATCTGCTTGTAATTCTCCCGCCTCTTCTCATTACAACGGCAGTGCAAGCAGGGGTATCTCCACTTCTTAGGCTCGTCCTATCCTAAGAGATTCCTTCCTATCAAGTATACAGACAAGAAGAAGAAGTACACATGCATCTCTCTCTCTCTAGGTATGCACATCTATATATCATATCGCCAAGCAGCAGGAGTGTCAACGATCTCCTACATACACATCAGAACTGCTAGGACTACTACTACTGCTCTTACTACTACTACTATTACTATTACGTGGCTCATATAGCTCAACATGTGCTAAGGGTGGTAGGGGAAGAGAAAGAAAAGAAGAAAATTGTCTGCTTGTGACTTTTCCTCTTGAACCAAAGGGGGAGGAAAAGCAGGAGAGAGTCCAGCAAAGACAACCCACAGAGGATGAGGGTGAGGAGAAAAAGAAAAGAAATAACTCAACAAGAATAAGAAAATCCCTTCAACACCTTCTTCTTTAGATAGCAGTCATCCTCATTCTTATTGCTGTCATTCGATCACCTTCTTCACTTCTTCTCCTTCCTCGTGATAGTAGTAGTAGTAGAGGTACCTCTAGCTTTTCAAATTGCAGTAAGAGGGGGGCTCAGCAGCAGCCGTTATGTTTCTGTCGATCCCATTTCTTGAAAAGAATTGAAGCAAAAGTCCGTCAAGGATATTAACTATCTATCGATCTGTACGAGAAGACCTATATATCTATCTATCTTTAGCTATCTATCTATCTCTCTTTAATCTATCTATCTATCTTTGATCTATCTATCTTTCTCTGTAGGTATTGATAGAGGGAGATGAAGAG
>NW_027154199.1:0-530 GCF_002600585.1 Cystoisospora suis
GAGGGTATCCCAGATCAGTTAAGCAGGAAGTCATATGCAGAGCGAGCACAACCACCTGCATTAGACCCCTTAGAGATGAAGCAGCTAATTTGGCCTAGTAGGAAAAGTGTTAAAAAGAAGACCAGTCCACTCGAGCGTAGAAAGTTTGTAGATGCGGGGAAGGAGCCTCAGAGTAATGCAGGTGAATCCTCGGAACATATGGATTCAGCGGTGCCCCAGACTAGTAAAGAGGAGATAGGGCAGGTAGTTAAGGAGCGCCCACTCGACTTAGAGAGGAGTAGCACGTCAGTGCCCAAACAACTAGAAGAGGCGCCGTTTGTTCTGGCATCCCCAGAGGAGGAGATAGAAGTACTTAAGCAGGAGGTAGGCAAACACACGACGCAGGAGAAGAAACGACATAAGGGTTGTCGCATCCAGAGGCCTGCCCGCAGTAAAGAAGTAGACAACCCCTTATTCAACTCGGAGAAATTTGTCCTATCAGTGAAACCAGAGATCTGTACATTAGCTCAGGTACGCAGATGGGTTCGGCA
>NW_027154199.1:650-1087 GCF_002600585.1 Cystoisospora suis
GAAAGCTAGTGGTAGCCAGTTGCACGGGGATTTTGCGAAGCTAGTTGACAAGTACGCTGAAGCATTTAAGGAGCTACCAGGAGGAGGTGTAGTAAACAGAGTGATAGAGCATCACATACCCACCATACCGGGAGCAGTACCATCATACCCCAAACACTGCTATAGCATGAGTGATGAACAACTAGAGGAACTGAAGAAACAGCTGAAGGAATTGCTAGCTAAAGGGTTCATAGTTCCGTCAACTGCGCCTTTCGCTGCACCTGTATTTTTCGTCAAGAAGACAGATGGCACCCTCCGCATGGTAGTTGACTATCGAGCACTGAACGGGATCACACTACGAGATGAGTATCCTATGCCAAAGATTCATGACCTGATAAACAGGTTAGGTAGGGCTAGATGGTTTAGCAAATTAGATCTGCAATCTGGTTACCACCACG
>NW_027154200.1:0-3237 GCF_002600585.1 Cystoisospora suis
GCTCGAGTCACCGGCCACTGGCAGGTCCTCACGGTCTGAGGCGGCCAGGCATATCGTCACACACACACGCCTTCACTCACAGCCCTAAAGACGAGGCGTTTTGCGTCGCGAGTGACTCCGGCACCGTGAGAACAGTTTTCGTGCCAGGCAGGTAGGGTTGCACGAATGGAGTCAGTGTTATGAGTGTCGGGTCCGTCCACGGGTAATGGCATCAAAGCTTTGGGATGCTTGTGGCCGTACGGGAAGTGAAATGTCTGGGATCTACGACGTTCTCTTAGGGTATTGGTCTATTTACGCTACCATGTCCGTCCTGGTAGCTCTCAGTCGCGGCACGCCCTCCCGATCCTGGGGTGGAGAGTTAAATACCATTGAATTGTTTTGTACCTCCGCTACATATAGTCCCCGAATGGTATTTCTTACCCTACTATGCGGTGTTGAAAGCCATTCCAATCCCGTGTAGATTTGCGTGACTGGCCTCGCCGTTTCTCCCTACCGTTTTGTTTCCTCTTTCCTTCGCGACGTACACATAGAATGTCCGGTCGCCCCCCCTTGGACCACATATCGAAAACTAATCCGTGCCATGCCCTGTATCCTTACTCCTATTTCCTGTAAGAGGAGCGTAACCGGGGACCGGGTATTCGCGGAGACACTGAGAACCAAAGGCGCCTAGCAACGAGCATGCGAACTCGCACGGGCCGCCACTCCAGCGCTGGCACTGCTGCCTGAAACCGATAATCCCGGGGAAACCCTTCACTCCCTTCGAGCGTCGTACAGGTCTCGACGGTTATAGTTGCTTCTCTCCGTCCACTCCGGCTCGGCCTCCGGGCAGTCTAAGAAGAACTCCGTGGGTGTGATGGGCTAAAAGGGCAATCAAGAGCGCGCGCAACCGCTGACTTACACTCTGGTCGAGTTCCAACGTTAATACCCCGCACACTGAGGCTGCAGACTGGCCGGCCCCTGCAACTGCGCCGATCTTCAGGTCGGCCTCTTTTGGGACAGAATTCGAGAATCTCTGGCTGTCGTGTTGGATCAGAACAGAGGCTGTCTCGGTATGCTAGTAGAAAACAACCTTAAGAGAGTAGCAGTCAGAAGCATCTACATAGGGGAGGCGGCCACGGAGGATGACATGATACAGATCTGTGCGACGGAATACAGTCATAAGACCCTCCTCGAGTCTGGGTCCGCGCATTATACTACATGTAGCCCGCAACGCATCGAAAAGCGAAAAACGCGAGGTGCGGCTGCAGCACAGAGCATGCCTGAGAGCCGCGGCCAGTCATGAACCACACCTACTATATCTCGGAGTGCCGCATTTGCTCACTGGCGGAGTTACAGCACGTCTTCGGAGCTGTCGCTGACTCAGCTTCAATGTAGACGCACATATGTTCCCGTGGTCAGCGGCGGCTGCCAGCACCTCTTTCGCCTGTGCTAGGAAGCAACACCCGCAAAGTACTTCTTCGGATTGCTAGGTCCAGCGTGACCCCTAGTGTCCTACTACTAGTGCGCGGAACTTGCGATGAGGGAACCTACTGAAGACGTAGTCAGGACGCCAGAATGTTCGCGCGTCAGAGATCTTAAAAAAATGGGGTTGGTTCACTTTAAAAGCAGAAAAGCGAGCTTGTTGTTACAATTTAGAAGCCTCGAGTAATGCTTCTGCCGGAGACTAGGCTTCGAAGGAGCGGGACTGAATAGGGACCCCCTCCTGCTACTCTCCCAGTAATCGGGAGTTGCAGTCCCCTGTGTCACCGCCTGGAGACGGTTTCACGAGAAGCGTTCCCTTGGTCGAAGTCCCAGTGGAAGGGACTACGAGTTCTCGTCCCGCCGGGGACGCTCTGGCAAGTCATTCGCGGTTAGCAAGCGTCAGAATTGAAAGAACGTTCACCATGACACCACCCTTCCTAATCTCCAGCGCACGCACCCACCCGACACGGCCACACTTGTCGCCGTCTCGTCCCTGTTCTGGCCGCCGGCCCGCGGTACCGACACTCCGGAGATCTCTGTTTTCTTCTCATTGTCAGGAACCCCCAGATGAGTGTCGTACCGCGAAGTATGACAGTGGAGGTCCCACGGAAGATTTCGAGGCGCGAGTGAGCGCGCGTGATAGGCCATTTGCAGAGCACTGTCCCTGCATACAGCGCACTCTCAGCAACCCCCGACCATGCGGGAAACTCTCCTGCCCGGCGAAGAAGCGTTTGGCTGCATCGGATCCGCCAATAATCCGACCGCAGCTCGCCGGCCCGGAACAGCGGCCGAGCTGCGAGGCTGTAACCGGCTTCTCTCCAGTTATTGCCTACATGGAAGGTGACCACAGTCACACCTGCACTCTCGCATTTCATGACAAAGCGTAGACAGGACGTGGAAGCGACTGTACCGACCGTCACTGCAGAAACAGCACGTAAGAGCTCGCCATGCAGGCACAGTCTAGGCGCAGCGCTTACACATTCCTGCAGCACATGTGCGCAGGTGAAAACAGCGCGTTCGACCTACCAGCTGGCCAGACGGGTAACCGTAGAATACATCGAATCTCTCCTTCCGGCGCTTTACCTTCCCGGACAGGGTACTGTGGTCGGGAACGAACATGAACAGACTGAAGGTCGTCAAGAAGATGGGAAGGAGATTTGCAGGCGAAGAAGCCGGGGGCTTAAGCATGAGTCGCGGGGAGTAAAAGTCCCTTCATAGCTTGGAATTTCCTTCAGGATCTCTTCCGTACTTTTGTGACTTTGCATGACACGCACTGAACTTCCTCTTTAACAAGAAACCTTATGTGCGGCTAGCTAGGTTTGAGTGCAATGGAGCGCGCCCGCAAAAAGCAGGGCCCTGGTGAAGTACCTTTTCCCTGGCACAACACCTGGATCCTGTTTTTTATTTCCGGTCTCAGTTACAACTGGGACGAAAAGGTTGGAGAAAATGAGCGGCTGTCATACGATACTCTATGACAGCTCGGTGTTTCCCAGTACGTACTTTTATTTCCCGGTGCTTCAACAGTGGTGGCCACGAATGTGCTGTGTAAGTTTGATTTCCCTGTATTATCCAACAGTTGTACTTCTGTGATGAGTGCACTATGTAAACTTTCCTTTTTGCTATCTCACTGGCGTGTTGCGTACGGATGGGGTTTGAGTGTGCCTACGGAGTGCCGGGCCGCCCGGCCGCAGGGGACACCGACGGTTGGGCGGGCCGGGGAAACTTTTTTCCCCGGGCTCCTCTCTCGGTAGTCAACTACCATGCGGAGGGTGCCAT
>NW_027154201.1:0-300 GCF_002600585.1 Cystoisospora suis
CTCCCAGGGGAGACGGAACGACCGGCCGGTTCGGCGAGACACACGACCGGAAGAAGGGGAAATAGTTAGGGTCCGGCCTCATTTAAAGAGGCATAGGAATAGCAAAACACGTTTAGAGAGCAAGCACGCAGAAAGAATAAGGAAAGAAGACAGTTTAGCGGGGAAAATGGGTCCTAGGGGACCCTAACAGTCGTAGCGGGCCGCTCGACCGCATCCCTCGAGCGAGCGCCAGGGAATCCGAAGCGGATCCCCACCGCTTAAATGGAAGGAATGTGCTAGAAACGACTTTAGTAGCACCCA
>NW_027154202.1:0-281 GCF_002600585.1 Cystoisospora suis
CGGTCCCAACGCCTGACGCGCCTTTCTCCGCCTCTGCAGGCCTCTTCAAGGCTGTTCTCACTCGCCGTACCCGATGTCTCGACTGAAACTCCTTCCTTCTCGCCGCTCCGTCCTCTTGCCAATCTCGGCACATGTGCCGCGTCCGGGGTGATCTGGGTCTAACCCCCTCTTGGTACTTCCCGGTCGTTAGGCTGCTCTAGCAGCCTCCCGTGACGCCCTTAGGTCTTCCGTACCTGTGGCTGGTCTACTATTCAGACAACTCGCGCCGTTCCAACTTCTTC
>NW_027154203.1:0-11272 GCF_002600585.1 Cystoisospora suis
TTCTTTTCTCTTTCTCTTTTTCCCTTTTCTTCTTTCTCTGTTTCTTTGAAATGTGAGCTCATGTGCATGCATGTACATACATGTTCTGACCCTTCTTCAAATCGATATGTATCTACCTGTCATTGACCTATTGGCATATCTATCTACCTATCTGTCTATTTATAAAGAGAGAGAAAGAGAGATCTTCCATACATAGCTATGTGTCTAGATAGACAGATAGGAGGCACGTATTCTTGTACCAAGTGTTTCATTCGTCTTCTTCTCTTTTTCTTTCTTTCTCTCCTTCTCTTGTGTATATTCATATATGTCTTTTGCTTTACTTCTCTCTGTCTGTCAACGTGTGTAGTTAGAGTATCTTCTCTTCTTTTCTCCGCACAAGACTGCATATATATATATATATATGTATATATGTATGTGAATGTATATGTATATCATTGTATGAGCCCGTCCTCTTTTTCATCTGCGCATATGCATGTGTATCTCCTTGTCAGCTCGTGTGTAGGGACATTCGCAACTATGTATGCAAACCACTTTGTATGAATATGAAGATGTATGCATGCATGTGGAAGCATATATGTAGATCCATGTAGGAATGTGAATGTGTGTAGAGGTATGTACGTTTCTCTTTCTTTCACTTCGTGTGTATGTGATGACTCTGACCGATCTTCATTCTTACGGGGGTGCTTGTAGCTATGTTCTATCATTCTCATTCTTCTTCTTTCTTTCCTTCGTTCTTCCTGTTTCATGGAGATCTCTTTCTACACAAGCCATGTTTATTTATAGATAGACAACTTCTTGCCTACCTTAAAACACTTTATAGACATACACCCTCTCTATGTGCATACACATCATCGACGGTCTCTCCATCCATCTATATATCTATATACATATATATATGTATATATATGTATTCCTTCTGTCTCTGCTCGTGTGGACTGGGGAGATCTCTATATCTTTCCGTGTCACCTAGATATCATACATCTGTATATATAATATGTATATTTCTTAATGCAGATAGATAAAGATGCAGTCTATGTAGACGTCTATATCTTTGGAATCTCGAGGGGCCAATTGATGCCTACATCTTGTGTGTTTCTTCTTCTCTTTCTCCTTGAATTGGGTGTCTTTTCTTCTTCTTTTCTTCGTTTCTCTCTCCTTCCGTTCTTCTTCTTCATCCCTCTTCTACTTCTCTACTTGTCTTTCTCTTGTGTGTTTCTCTTTCTCTTCTTTCGCTTTTTCTTTAGCCACCTCCTTCTTCTCCTCCTGCGCTCCTTTCTCTCGATGATCGAATTCTTCACGTAAGCCACATCTGCTGTCTCGCTTATCTTAACAAGCCATGAACAAGAAGAGAAAGATCAACGGACTTCACGAGTCTCCCAAAAGAAACACCGGTTTTCTCACAAAACAGTCTTTGTCGTTTCTCTCTTCTCTGCTAGCTACCTACTAGCTGCCTAGCTAGCCAGCTACCTGCTAGTTAGCTAGCTGTTGCGTGACACGTGTGTCCGGGGAGGGCGGGGATGTATGGAAGAGTATTACCGGGAAGACATGCAAGGCTGAAGAATAGGATAGGTGTAGGCTAGATAGAAGGGAGACATACACACTATATACATACATCTAAATGTAGATAGATAGATAGACAGACGTAGATACAGATGTATGTATATGTATGTGGATCGCACTTCCTGGAGAATAGATAGAGATAAGAAGAAAGAGAGAAGAGGGAAGAAAGAAGTCGTTGCGGTGCTCTCTTCGCAAGAAGGACAAGTTGAAAGAGATAGATAGGCATCTATTTACATCTGTCTGTGTATATCTACATACCTGTCTATAGATAATGCATATGTATATGTATGTGTTGTATTCGTTATGTGTATCGGGAGTGTATTTTATTCTCTTGAAATAAGAAGGGTCTGTCGGGGGAGCATAAGAAGAAGAAGAGGAACTTTCACCTCGCCTTCTGTCTTTTTACATGTATGATGGATGATGCTCTTCTCTCTCTTTCTTTTCTTCTTTCTTGTTTCTCTCTTTCTTTCACTCTTCTTCTCACCTTTCTGTCTTGTTTCTTCTTCGTTTCTTTGCCTTTCCCCTCAATCCCACTCATCTTACTCCATGAAAAAGAGAGAACTTCTCTATCTCCTTCTTCCTTTTTGTCTTCTCTCTTCTTGCGACTTCTTCAACGTCTTGCGATGTCTATAGGAGGCAAGAGAAATTATTTTGTGTGAGACGCAACTCTTCTATCCGGAAAGCGAGCAGGGGAAAGAAGAAGGAGGAGGAGAGATCAAGACAGGCATAGGAGAGACAAGCATTCGTCTTAGAGCCAAAGCCTTTGAAGATTCTCAGGATTCCTTCATCTATTCTCCTTCTGCAAAGAAGTAAGTCTATACACATCTCTCTCTTTCTTTCCCTCTCCTGGCTATGATAGAAAAGAAGACAAAGAAAGAGAGAGAGAGATGAATAGATGAAGGAAGGACTTCCTTTTTCTCTCACTTTACAATCCTTTCTTTCTTTTTCTTTCTTTTTCTTCTTCTATCAGTCAGACGTGACTGCCTACAGCAATAGCACCGACGCCTTCTTCTTCTTCTTGATCTCCTTTCTCGTCCTTTTCTTATTCTTTTCTTTCTTTCTTTCTCTTTGAACTCTAACTCAGTCTGTCTGTCTAGCTATCGACCGATCTATCCATCTCTCTATTTCTCTCTTCTATCTCTCTCTCTCTTTTTCTCTATCTTTCTATTGCTCTATCTATGCTATCTGTCATCTCCAAACAGAGAAGGACCGTCTCTACACGGCGAAATAAAGACCCCCCCCAAGCAATGTTTCTCTCTTTCTTTCTTTCTCTTTCTTTCTTTCTTTCAATCTTTATGCATCTGTTCATTCTTCTCTTCTTTCTCTTGCTGACATGCGTGTGTGTACAGGTATGTGTTGTATCAAAATCTCCATGGCTATGAGAGGATCGAGGCTCTAAAGAGAAAGCTCGAAGACTTGAAGAAGCAAGTGGAAGGCGCTTCTCAAAGATCAAGAAAAAGCGAGAAGAAATATATCATTCTCACGAAAGGTTACGACGCCAAAGCGAAACAACTCCAAGATAACCTACGTAAGAAAGAAAAGAAAAGAAAAAAGAAAAGAAAAGAAAAGAAAAGAAAGAAGAGGGATTCTCCTCACTAGTGGTAGTATTAGTAGTCGTGGCTGGCACCCCAGTCTTCAAAGAGGCGAAGGAGAAAGAGAAAGATAAGAAACACACGAGGAGGAGGAGGAGGAAGTAACTATATCTTCGCAATGAACGCATAGAGATAGATAGATAGATAAGGAGAGAGAGAGAGAGAGAGGCGTAGAGGTGCTTTATATACACGCTATATGTATATAGATGTGGAGATGTATGTCCGTGTATGTGTGTATAGTAGTTGTAAGGGCGTGAAGGTATATATATCTATCTATCTATAGATATATCTACACAGCTGTAGATTTAGTTGTATATATATGAGTGCATGTGAAGAAGGCTAAGTACTCTCCGTGACGTTCTCTTCTTGTTTAATAGGAGAGACGGAGAGAGAGAAGCGCGATAAGACTGCTCTTGTCTGTTTCTTTCTTTCTTCTCCTTTATACGGTGTTGGAACGTTGGGTGCATGACGCCTATATATCTGTCTCTATATATGGTGAGTTTGTATAGACATAGTACATGGAATAACGATGCATGTATCAGTAGGTAAGTCTGTAGTAGGTGTGTATGTACAGGATGTCCATTAGGAGTTGCATTTCTCTCTTTCTCTCTCCTCGGCTTTCTCGTCGGGTTCTTTCTCTCTATAGAAAAGACGCACATACATATTGCTATTCATAGGGTAGGTGTTGACCGCCTCTTAGAGGCCTCACTGATAGAAGCAGGCATCATCACGTACGTATTAGACATATAGATGTAAATATATATATATATATATATATGTGTATCTATTCTTCATATGTCCATATCTCTATGTATGTATGCCTAAATATGTATACAGGTGGTAATGACAACTCTCCTTCTACAGCTTGATCTGTCTATGTCTATGTATTTCTGTATGTCTAGTCATTACGTGTATAGCTAAAATGTGGAGATGGATCTCTTGTCATATATCCTGTTGAATGCTGAGAAAGAAACACAGGGTGTATCTGCATGGAAAACTTCATCCTTCAGCCAGCAGTAGTAGTAGTACGAGGAGGATGATAGCTATCTAGCTATCTATCTATTCGTCTATCTATCTCTCTATTCCAACTCCTGATCGTCGATCTCCTCTCGAGTATACATATATATCTATGTATATCCACATATAAACCATGTATTGGTATCTATATCTCTTCGTATACATACATACATGGTATATATATATGTATATATGTATATAGACAAGTTGTATGAATGAGAAGGTCGGTGGTTTGTCCCCATCATGCCTCACCTTCTTCCCCCTTTTCAACTAACAGGCGAGTAGCTATATCTGACACCTACACCTACCTCCCTCTTCTCCACCATTCTCTCTCTGTCTCGTTCTTTCGTGACCTCTTTCGATCGTTCTCCTTTCATAATCTTCTTCGTTTTCTTCATCTTTTTGTGTATCCCTTGCTTTTTCTCCCCCTGTGTACGTTCAGAAGAGCTTTATACATCGATCGAGCTACAGACAGCAAATCTCCTAGCTTTTCGATCGTTGCGTGATAGGGAGTTAGAAGCGATAGATAAACGGAAAGCAGAGCAGGAGGCTCTGGTCCTCAGAGAAAGAGAAAAGCATCTGTGGATGCAGGTACAAACTATCTCTTCAAGGAGAGACATGTGTCTCTCTCGTCTATCGATCATGCTCTCACGCCTTCTTCTGTCTCGGAGATCTCTCGACAGAGAGCTATCGATCCATAGGTCGATGTGGGATACATCTATGTATGTAGCTCTAGATAGAGAGATAGATCGATCGATCGATCGATTTGTCGTTACGTTACATAGGGTGCGCGTCAATGATGAGCTATAGAACGATGTCTATACATCTCTATGCCTAGGTGCCTATGTATCTATGGATCGATTAGAGGATAGATAGATTGATAGATAGATAGATAGATAGATAGATAGGTTGCTGTGTATACATACCATACAGCGTGTCAGCCATTGTTCTCTCTCTCTCTCTACATACATATATATATTCATCCATGGCATGTATAGATTCGGCAAGAGTATCTTTTCTTATGACAGCTTCACTAAGTAAGTGTCGATACTTTGTCTATCTCTTTATCTCTTTTGAATAGGATATACCCCGCAGTAGTAGTAGTAAGTGGATGGATGTCTTTTCTTTTCTTTCTCACGTTTTCATCGATCTATTCTTCTTCCATCCGTTGTCGATCTCTGCGATCTTCTATCGTCATCTGCGTCTTTCTTACCACAGCCATGGGCCTATGGAATGCAAGGCGGGAGAGCCCCGGGGAGGGTGTCTCCTGTCGTACACCTGATCTTTCTTTCAACTCTTTGTATGAAGATGTAGATGGATTTTCTTTCTTCCTTGTTCTCCCCCTCTATCGTTCTTTTCAGCGTCGATATGCAGCCCTACAGCGACGTAAAGAGCAACTTGAAGAATATCTTAGACAATCCGATGAAAGGGCGAGGCAAGCGAGCTCCATTGCTTTGATCCACGCGGCCGGAGGCGTTGTAGGAAAGAGAAGGAGAGGAGAAGAAGACCAAGAAGAAGAAGAAAGAGGGGGGGTGAGAAAGAAGACTTCGGCAAAGCAAATGTCTTCTTTTGGTGCCACTACAGAAGAGACGAGGATGAAGGGAGGATTGATCTGTAATGGAGTGCATGCAAGAAACGAAGAAAAAGAAGAGAAGGGCAAAGACCATGATAAAGCAGAAGAAGAAGATCAGGATGATCATGAGGAGGAGAAAGATGAAGAAGAAGAAGAGGAAAGTGAAAGCGATAACCTTGAAGAAGAAGAAGAAGAAACCGAAGAGAAAGAAGAGAAAGAGGAAGAAGAAGAAAAAGAAGAAGAGGAGAAAGGAAAGAACTGACAAAGAGGAGATAGGTAGATTAAAGATAGATAGGTTATGATAGATAGTCAAAAGCTTTCATGTTCCTTGGCGTATGGAGGAGTTTCTCTGTCGATCTTTCTCTGCTATTGAAGGAGAAGTGAAGAGAGGAGACTTGTGTGGATTTCCTTCTCTTCATCTAGACGAAAGAAAAGAAAGAAAAAGAGAGCTTCTCGCACGTGTGCATGGATGATGTCTCATAGGCTCGTGGAGACCAAGTGAAGAAGGAAGAAGTAAAAGAATGAGACAGAAAAGAGAAGATCTCTTATTCATTCCTCAGGAGCGGAGAGAGAGGGGGGTGTGTGTAGTCCAGTTCCTTACAAGTCTTTTTCAGGAGGTCTTCGATGACGGGAAGGACTGCCTCGGTGCCTCTCGCCTCTACGTGCTCTACACCTATATAGATCTACATATATAGATAGATAGATGTATATGTGTGTGACTTGTTTGAGATGAGTGTTTAGATACTTGCAATTGATGCCTTTCATGTAGGTGCGTTTGCTCCTGTCTCTCCTTCTCTCGCCGAAGTTCATCCCTTATAGCTGTAAGCTCTGTAACCTACACACGCAAGCAAGCAAGAAAAGATAAGTAGAGAGAAAGAGAAGAAAAGAAAAGAAGAAAAGCAAGAAGACAACGAAGAAGGTTGTTACATCTTAAAGTGTCCCTCTCTTCATTCTATCTTTTCCGTTTTTCTTTTCACCCCTCTCTCTTTCCTTCTCCCTCTCTTTGTAGACATTCTCTTCTTCTTCTTTTTCACTGGATGAACCAAGAGAGACACCTCGGAGCCACAGGAAAGATAGCGAAGAAGACAGTCGACAGCGTCACTCTAGTCGAACAACGAAGAGGATAGTCAAGACAGGGAGAAAGCTTTTTCTTCTTCTTTTTCTTTCTCTCAGCTGGTAGAGGGGGAAGAAGAAGAAGAAGTAGAAGAGTGAGAGGCTCGCGTATCATCAGAGTGTCAAGAGATCGTTTGAGACTAGTGAAGAAGAAGAAGAACATGAAGAAAGAAGAGGAAGAAGAAGAAGGAGAGACAACTTTGGTCATGGGGGGAGCGAGACTGCTTGACTCTACGAAATGAGTCTTCTCATCTACCTTCATGATCCGTTCTCTTCTCTTCTTCTCTTTTTCTCCCNNAGACTAGTGAAGAAGAAGAAGAACATGAAGAAGGAAAGGCAAAGGAAAGAAGGAGTAAAAGAAAGAAGATAAAAGGGATGATCAGAAGAAGAAGATGCAAAGGATAAGAAGAATTAAAGTTTCAGGCTACAGACTTACACAAGCATGATACATCTCCCTCTCTCCAAGGCTTTTCATTCTCTTCATCTCTTACAATCCTCTCACATCTCTCTCTCTATATATATTTATATATATATTTATACATAGATATAGACATGTAGGTAGATATACATTCTAGTACCATACACATCATATATATATATATATATGTGTAGGCAGGTAGGTCGGCATACACCCTATTAGCGTATACATCCTCTATATCTCTGTATGTATATACAGAGAGGACGAGATTTATACATGCCCATTTGAGGTGTACATACACCTCCTGAGAACGCCAAGAGACACCTGAGTCACACCTCTCTGTCTGCATATCTATGCTTTTATTTCTGCCTCTATCTCTATTGTATTCGTTTATCTCATCCATCTTTGCTTTTCTCTTTCTTCAATTCTGTTACCTCCTGTTGAAGTGTAAGAAGCTGTTGCTTGAGAGGATCGCCTTCTTCTTCTTCTCCTCCTCCTCCATCTTCTTCTTCTCCTTCTTCCCTCCCGCCGCCTAGCTTTCTTCTGAGATTCTTCAGTTGTCTCACTGCCTTCTCTCTTTCTTCTTTTTCATCGACAAGTTGCTGCAGCACCTGACTAACGTGCTGTTCCATCTGTTCATGCTTTTGTCTGAGGTGGTCGTTTTTCTGCATTAGAAAGTTTCGTTCTTTCTCTGCATCTTGGAGGAGTTGCTGCTGGTGGTCGTGGCTCTCTCCCTGTTGCTGAATCAGACTCTGTAGAGAACTTCTCTCTTCTCGGAATTCTTCTTCTTGTCTCGCCAGCATCGTCTACTCGCAAGAATCCCACACAGCACTACCCCCACCCTATACACATGGGCCCCCCCCCTCCATGGGTCTTCACACATATCGAAGCAATCAGCACAAAACAAGTTCTCAAAAGTCTCTCTCTCTCTTCCACTGGATATAGATTTATATCGATATGTGTCTCTATGTCTCTCTCTATCTCTCTCTCTATGCATATGTATATGGATATAGATAGAGGTGTGCCTATATGTGTATATAGATAGACAGGTAGATGGATATACGTGTATATAGATAGGTGTCTATACGAGTGTATGAATGTATGTATATGTATGTGTGTATTCATACATCTTCCATACCCTCAACTACTACCTCTGTATAGATAGATCTATAGCCAGCAATACAGATGGATCTTCACAACAGCGTCTCTCTCTCTCTCTGCATGTCCATCTACGGATACCTCCCTATACGTACATATGTATATACATGATCTATCTGTCTATTTAGATAGACTATTACGAAAGAGCCGCATGCTGTCTTCCTCATCGTGTATATATATATATATATATATGTATATGTGTATATACATATATAGAACCGCATTCAGATCAGTTGGCGCTCGAGAGAGAAAGAGAAGAGGAAAGAGGGAGAGATTTACCATGAGAGCTAAGATGAAGATGAGAAAGATCTGGGGGAACTTAATGAATGGAAATCCGCAACAAGGAATGACGAGAATGAGAGAAAGGAAAGTCAACCCCACCAACAGACAGACACCTACACACGTCTACAAAGAAAAGAAAAGAAAAGAAGACAAGGAAACATATACACATCCACTCTCAGTCATTCCACACACAGAGAGAACATACACATATACACATATGTGTATGGACGCACTAGATGAAGATGGGGGGAACCCCGTATATATATATATATATGCATACTGCATATGTATAGTGCGTAGAAGAGGGCGTATATGTATGCTGTAAGCAGACAAGATGAGAGGCGCGTAGATGTATCTCTCCGTACACATATAGACAGAAACATGTGCATATATATACATGAATAGAAGTATATGTATATATACCCATGTATACGTATATGTGTATATCTCCCTATGCATATATACGGAAGAACGTTCATTTGGTATCTGTATATCTTTATTTGTCTCTCTACACATAGACATGTACATATATATATATATATATATGCGATCTCTTCTGAAGATGAAATCCACCGACTCGACTACATAGATCTACATATGCATGTGTATGTGCATATGCATATATATATATATATATATGTATTTCCCTACATACATGCATGCATGTCATATAGTCATATAGATCTATGTTTGATTCTTCACACTTTCTTTCTTCACAGGATCACCGAGGCGGTCGTTAGATCGACGTCTTTGTTGGCGTGTCTCTTGAGAGGTCTGCGAAAGCCTTTCTCTCCTCTCCGTAGATAGATGGCAAAAGAAGAAGAAGAAGTGAGAGAAGATCAACAGAGATGTGAAAGAGAGAGACCTGCTATGAGAATGGACGTCCTTTCTTTTCTATTCTTTCTTCTGTCCGTCGCGATGTATAGAGAGAGGATAGAAGGCTCTATGGATATACAAAGACACTCTAAGATAGCGATAGAGATAGATCACAAGAGTAGAGAATCTTCTTAGTGTCTCTCATCTGACCTCTGCAAGAAGATAAGGTGCGGGGGTGTAGAATCCATCGGAGGTTTCGTAAAGAAAAGCCACTTTCTTCTCAAGATAAAACGTCATGTGAACTGCAGGAATACATCCTAAGGAAAGAGATAACTAGCCAGGAAATTACCGCAGACAAGAAAAAGAAAAAGAAGATCTCCACTTCATGATGGACGTGCTGTGCTCTCTCTCTCTCTCTCACCTCTTAGATAATTCGAAACATCCACCCCTGCCCCCGACAGGTATCTATCTTTAAAGTATCTCCGATCTGTATATCTATCTTTAGTCTATCTCTCTTTGATCTAATCGAACCTAATCTATATCTATCTATACCTATCTATCGAGAGAGTCTGATGTATGTATAATACTATGGACTGGTATACATGGAGACATATACATAGACCTTCATATATACATATCCACAGGCCATACACAGAAGCAAGCGCCTGTAGCTTTAGAGAGCCAAGAAACTGATGTGTACGTACAGGTGCATAGATCTACTTCTATCTCGATCTTGATCTGAAAGGCAAATCCGTTTCTGAAAAGAATCCCTGTATATCAAAAGTGTGAGAAAGCAGCAGAAGAAGGAGGAGGGAGTGTCGATGTTCCACCATCGAAGTAGAAAATGCATGCATGAAACATTTTCATAGCTAGGAAACCCACAAATCAACCATACAGAAGGACAGAGAGATAGAGCAGCTTTCTAGTAAAGACAGGTATCTATAGCAAAGAAGATCACACATAGATAAATAGATAGATAGATGAATATACTAAAGATAAGTAGCTTGAAGATAGATGATAGGTGAAGAGAAGAATGGGGAGAGAAGAGAGAGCTTGCTTACAAGAAGTAGAGCAGATAGATGGTAGATGATCGGTTTGTCACGGTAGACATTGAAGAAGAAGAGGCTAGTTAGGATAGAGACCAATATAGCTGTCCCAGCCATCATAGAGAGGGCGTTTCTATCTCTCCAAGCTAAAGTGAAACTTCTTCTTGCTAAGATGACAAACTGACCCCCGAAACCCGGACGGAGATATTCTCCTTCTCTCTCTCTAAACATACACATACACATTCATACATAGAGAGACATACATACACAGACATACATACGTACGTATCATTCAAATTCATACAGACACCTCTCTACCAGAAGACAAACACTAAACTCCTACCTCTCCTCCTCCTCTGCCAAGAAGAAGAAGAAGACGAAGACTGTACATACACCTCAACGGCATGCAACCCTCTCGGTAGATAGGCAGAGACATAAAGAGACAGACACGTACATGAATTAAAGATAGATAGATTAACGACGATAGACTCAAGATAGATAAATAGATAGATACCACTCGAGATAGGTGGACGATAGAATAGATAGAAATAAGATCATGAAGAGAGACAGATGCATGACGTGCCCCAAGGCTTAGGTAGTCTTCTAGAGAAATCGCCCACACAATAGAATCTCCATCATGAGAAAGAAAGAAAGAGTGAGAAAGAAAGAAAGAGTGAGAGAAAGAAAGAAAGAGTGA
>NW_027154203.1:11408-13160 GCF_002600585.1 Cystoisospora suis
CTTCCACTTAACAAGGAGAAAGAATAGACATGCTTTCTATAAGGTCCCATATAAATATATTTATATGTACAGATATATAAATATATGCACATAGCTATATGTATAGATAGGTATTTATCTACTCATACACGCGTGTATATCGAAGAATACGCGAAGGCTTGCAATTGAGTAAAATAGGAGGGAGAGAGAGAGAGAAAGAAAGAGAGAGAGAGAGAGATGTCTCTTTATACTTGTGAAAAGTATCGTGTGAGAGACTCCCGCGCAAAGCAAGAATAAGGTCATGCGCTCGATCAAAGGAGGAAGAGACACCCGTTGACGTGGAACCTCGGTCATCCCTTCTTCTTCTTCTTTCTCTTGCTTTTTGAGAAATTTCATTCCCCTCTTCGTCAGAATATCTTCTTCTTCTCTTTATCATACTTCCCCCTCTCTCCTCTTCTTCTTCTTCCTCTCCAACTGCCTCATTTGCATCTTCTTCTTCTTCTTGAGATTCTTCTCTTTTTTCTTCTTCTTCTTCTTCATGAGATTCTTCTCTTTCCTCCATTTGTCTACCAACGACTTCTCCTTCTCTTTCTTCTTTCGCTTCATGTGGATTTCTAGAAAATGGAAAGAAGGCATTCTTCGCTTCGCATGCATGCGACTCTTTCTTCTTCTTCTTCTGACTATTTCGGGGGCTCGTCAAAGCACACACTCTGCGATTTGAGAAAATCCGAAAACGAGACTCTTCTCTATCTCTCTCTCTCCGAGCTAAAGTAGAAGAAAATGAAGAACGAGAAGAAGAAGAAGACGATGCCCGCTGTCGACCTAACTAAAGGGAAAAGAACAACAAAGAAAGAAAGAAATAAGAAGGAAAGAAGAAAGAAAGAAGAAAGAAATAAGAAAGAAGTAAGAAAGAAATAAGAAAGAGATAAGAAAGAAATAAGAAAGAAAGAAAAAGAAAAAAGAAGAAAAGAAGCTCTTGAGAGTTTGAGAGGAGAGAGAGAAGACAACGAAGGGTGTGAATAAGATCAGAGTGCATGCGCAGAAGGCTTTGTCCCATCTACACATACATACATCCCTTGTACATATCTACATCTACATCTCCAGACACATATATACGTCTATACATATATACATATATATATATAATATACATGTAGACGTATAGACATAGAGACAGCTGTGTGGACATCTGTAGGTGTATATACACCACTTAAGCATGGGATTGTCCTTCTCTCTCTCCCCCTATCTGTCGAGCCCACGTGTATTCCGACAAATCGATTCTCTCTCTATACAATATGCCACCTCTATACATGCATCTATTTCTCTCCATCTCTCTCTCTCTATATCTATACTTACTATATGGATTGTATATATGCGTTTGTCTGTATGTATGTGTATGGGGGTGTCTATACATATGAACAGCGACACAGCTTACGTCTAAGTCCGGATGGGCTACGACCCAACTGTCTGAGATAAAAAGAAAGAAAGAGAGAAAGAAAGAGAAATGATTGATCTTTAGGAGAAAGCTTACAGCTTGTTCGAGTTGGGTTTCTATTTGGATGGCCCTCTGTGTAGCATAAGCAGAGGCTAGCTTGTCCAACACGGCACTCTCGCCCTCTCGCCCTTGAGACATGAGGCTTACATAAAACTCCGCTGGATTGACATACCGAGGTAAAGGATAACCTCCACCACAAAAGGAAGGCAAATAAGAAAGAAAAAGAACATAAAATAGGCGTGAAGAAAAGGATAAGAAAGAAAGAGATAAGAAAGCAA
>NW_027154204.1:0-6808 GCF_002600585.1 Cystoisospora suis
GATTGTAAAATCCTGACAGTTGGTCAATGCCGGTAGGGGATAGATACTCTTCCGATTCCCGGTGAAGCGGAGCCCTAAGTAGTTCTGTTGTTAGTCTGCCGCCGTCAGTCGGTAGCTTGGAGTAGCTCGAGCTTTGTGCTGCGGCTCGGGTCGCTGTTGTGATCTCGGTGAACTCCGTTGTAGTGGTTCTTGCTTGCAGGGTTAGACTGGCTGCTTTTCGGGGAATCCGCGATTGTAGTTCCAGCTTTGTTGCAGCAATAGAATGCCTCCTGGCTTGTGCCTCCGCTGGTGGGCTTCTCTCCCCAGCCAAAATAGAGGATGCCAACGGCATCTCGGACGAAAGGCGTTGCGGTGTTGTGGACTGATCACCGCAGCCTATCCCGTTTTCCCTACTGTCGCTGTTGCACGTTGCACGAAAAAATGGTCTGATGTATTACACTTTACACGCACTGGCGTCCGCGCTTGGGCTTCGAACGCTCAGTGCCCACCAATTGTCACAAGTCTCCGTGTGGGTCCCGAGCCTCTATAACACAGGAGCGCTCGGTGGCCGGTCGGACTTGTAGAACCGGCGTTCTTGCGTGACCGTGAATTCATGCACTTAGTCCCAAGTTAGGGGGACGTTCGAGTTTTTTAGAGAAACGCCGACAGTTCCGTTCCACGTACGCAGTGAGAGGTTCTTTCACTCATGTACGGAGACCGCGGCACCACGATATGAAATCAAGAGCCTTCACCTGAGGCTACAAAATCACAGATCTCCCTGGTCTCCGCTTGGGTGACCGTTCTTCTCTACGCTATTTCGAGACCGCCTCCTCTTCTCTAAGGTGTGCCTTCTCCGTTTCCCATGTCAGTGTCTACCTTGCTCGTGTCAGTGCACTCCTGTCCATGTCTCCCATGTCAGTGCCTTTTGTGTCGGTGTCTCCCATGTCAGTGATTCCCCTGTCTCGCTGTTTAGCCTATGTTATCCTTTCTTACATACATCTTATTTAACTCTACGCTCTGATTGAATGCGAGGCTCTACAAATTCCTAAAACTCGATAGTGAGTTTGTTAAAAGTAAACGGGTTATCTGCGTGTTGTTTTCTCCGGGATCCGTTCTTTTTTCGTGGCTTGACCGCCACCCTATGTCTCTTCGCGTGTCTTCCCTTCGCGCTCTGGCGCTACGTGTTTTCATCTTTAATAATATTTCCCCTGCTTGGTGCGGGGTGATACTATTTTCTAAAATCGTGCGAGTTGCTTATCGCACGTTGTGCCAAGTCTGTACGTGCTATTTTCGCCAAGATCCGCTGCTTTTTAGACCTCGGCCGCCCGTGCTTAGTGTGGATGTCGCTACGTTGCGGGGTGACTCCTAGGCCGCGGGTCGCTATCGTGCTGGCTTAGGTGCCGGTGCCTTGTGCCACTAAATTTTGCCTATTTCTAAGCTTTCTCCTGGGGGTCTAAGCCGACTATTGGTCGATGCCTCTGGCCCTCCTGTGTCTACTTCCGTGGCTTCCCCCGTCGTGCTGGGCGTCCCCGCTGCGGAATTTTCGTGCACATGCCCCGGCCGGTCGGTCATGCCCCCGTCACACGGTACACTCATGCACGTTCACAAACCCGGGCCCTTCTGCTTCTTAGTTGCTTTGGTCCGCTTCCTTGGCCTTCCTTTTTTTGGTTAGCCTTCCCTAGAAAGCGTCTTTGCTTTGGCTAGTCCCTGCAGTTCGGCCTCCTTCTCCTCCGGATTCTCCGGGGCCTTGTTGGCGGCCCTTTCTTGGTCTTCTGGGTCTCGTACGATCACCACTGCGGCTTACGTGAGCCTTGTTGGGTGGTGATCGGGGCAGGATTGTACAATCCTGACACAGGTCCAAAACCGTGGCCCCGCCAACACGCACCTTCGAAGTCCTCGAACCACTTCACCAAATCAACTTTCTCCACTCCCTCGTCCTCGCTTTCGTCGTGCGGTAAAGGCCTCAGCTCTTCGAAAGCCTTAAGATTGGGGCTGGGACCGAAGATTGCCCCGGCTGCTGTCGCTGGTGCTGCGGCTGGCGGAGGGCTTAGCCGCGAGAATAAGGGACGTCAATTCAAATCTAGTTTCGGGGCCGCCTGTTCACAAACCTGTTGTCCCACACTCCCCGTAGTGTTCGCGCCCTCCCCCCTAGGCTTCCGAGGAACTTCCAGCCACATCAGGGAGAGCTGCGCTAACTGGCTTTTTCTGCGCCATGTTCCCCACACCAGGCGTTTCGGAGAGATTGACTCTCTAAATGGAAGTATGACGCTACTGAATGACTTTTTTTTTTAATACACAACAGGAAACACAGAGAAGGCAACCGTCCTGAGAATCGTCCACTGGAAACTCCCTTGTTGGGCTCCCGGGTCACCGCACCACTTGGGGGGAGCTGCCCGCGCCCCCGGCGCTAGCAACTACACTGCAGGTCCGCCACTGGCCCAACGTCAAGAACGGCTACTCTGTCTCCTGCCTTCAAGACACTTACTCGTTAGCCATCACCAACTGCACAATTTGAACTAAACTCCACTTGGGGAGGACCGGGGCTCCGCTCTCGCCCCTGACGATCGCTGGCTGCCACATGAGTGTCGCGTTTCCACCTATGCAACGGGCTGCACAGTTCGCACTGTAGTTACGCACTGATCGCGCAACCGTTCTAAACAAAGAATAAGAAGAATTATTCTTCTGCTCTTTTTCCCCTTTTCCCTCGACGCCCTGTGTCCTCCGCCGATCGAGGTGCCCGCGACACTCCGCCTGCCGTGCAGGCCCAGCGCCTCACCACGACGGTCGCGCACGGAGCCGCCGCGGGCGTCCATGCTCAGCGCGTTCAGTACTACGCGCTGGCCGCCATTTCACCGAGCACGTAACTGACTCGGATTCCTTCTCCGAGTATTGGCTGCCTAGTTTTAACGATGGTGCGCAGCTGCTCGTGGCGGCATATCAGGGAGTTGCGGGGGTTGCACCGCTGCCAGAGTCGCCCAGTGTTTACGCGTTTTTGATGATTCTTCTGCTGCGATTGTGTGACGAGGCCACCAGTCATATCTCGGGTGTAACGCGTGCGCTGTGGCTGTGCAGTCGCACATGTGCCCTGTCGCAAGGGAGTGCTGTGTTGTGCAGCATTTCCAATGAGACGGCTACTGTGCGCCTGCAGTGAGGTCCCGCCCCGGGATCCTGGCCTTAGGTCTCTGTGGTGAACGGATCGAATTCGCCCTTTCCACTTTCAGTGTCGGCAGTTATAGTCAACTCGGTGCCCACGAGTGTTAGCTACGCTGGTAGGATGTAGAGTCTTTGTGCCCCGCTTAGTTCTTCGCTCAGACAGAACTGGTACACTCTTCAGTAGTCCGGAAAGGAAGGCTGCAAGTTGATAGGCATTACGAACAGATGCTGTCGATGAAAGTAGATCTGTGCGTAGACGACGAAGCGCACCACAACTCACGCTTCTGGGCGCTCCTCCGTGTCCTACCATCTTACTTTAAGACATGTTTCAAGCGGCCTCCGAGCTTGTCTGCGCCGTGCCGTAAGTGTTCACAGGCGCTATATTAGTCTATTTGCTTACGCATGCAGAGGAGAGGATCGTAAAGACACAGGTGCTTCTACGCAAATGGTAGCATAGCGTCTACCGCTTGTGTTTCGGCCTGAACCCTAGGGTTAGTACGCAATTTCTGAAGCGCAGACAGTGCATCTCCGGAGGACCAGCTTGCGTTGAGGGACGTCGACACCATGCAGCAACAGGAGTGAGCGCTGGCGCACGTTGGCTACGAAAAAGGAGAGGCCGTGGTACTTGGCGGCCGGCTAGCGGGCCGCATCTTAGACAGGAATCCGCGGGCTGTCGGATCCAGGCACGAACAGGTTCCTGTACTGCTTTCTTGTCTTTTCTTCGCGATCTTGACTTAAGACCTCGCGCTTTCTAAATGCCTTCTGGCCACTGCGTGTGTTCGCTCGCTCATAGCGGTCAACGGCCTGGCTGCCGGCGGGGTGGAGTTAATTCCGTTTCGATGTGCATTGATCCTTGGTCCTCTTGATATCGGATACTCCCAGTTTGGACTGCTCTTCATTACACATAGGCTGGCGAAGTCGCGAACGAGCCCCTGCCCTCGCCGCATGCGGCTGGGATGCGGGCCGCTATCCTTTCCGTGCGTCTGCGGTTGGTGAAGGTTTCAGAATTCAAAAACTCCAAGCATTCTCACTGCTTGCTTCCACGAAGGTGAGTGCGGCTTCTTAAGACGGGATGTCCCCCTTCCTTTCATGCCGCCGCTACCTTCAACCGGAATCCTCTCGGTACATGCGGAAGTGTCGTCGGTCGCCCTTGCGGATTATACAAGCCTACACTTCAATGCAGCGTTGGCGTTCCGCAGGACGAATCGCCTGTGCATCTTCGTGCACACTTTCTTGATGCTTCTAGACGAGACAGCGTCGGCAACTTACGCCGAAGTCAAGCAAAACACCTTTCTGCGTTTTTTTTGGTCAGGGCCGCTGCACGCTGCCTGTACTGTTTCTCCTTTTCTCAGCTTCTCCCGCCTGAATCTGGCTGCTCCCCTATCCGAAACCGACTTGCTTTCTCGGAATATTCCGGACTATTTGGCGCAGTGTGCCCCTCTAACCTTTTCAGGTTTCTCTGCCGTGGCCCTCCTTCCGATATGTAGTTTTCCGGGTCTTCCGTACAATGACTTTACTTTTAGGGTATCCCGGGCGCCGGCGTTAGCTTGTTACTCCCAGTTGTCTTTGTTTTCTGTCTTCAGGATGTCGCGGACACGGCCTCTCTCTGGAATTCCGGAGTATTTCACGTCTGTTACGTGGTACCATACTTCTCGGCCGTTCGCAATGAGTCATGCTTCTCTGCTTCCTTCACTTAAGTGCTCCCCTTGAGTGCTTCATCTCCTGAACCTGCCATCGGGGCCGCACAGTGAGAGGGGACTACTGTACGTGTCGTATTTCTTTTTTCTCTTCCTGTGCTGTCTTTCCCCGAGAGCGGTGTGTTTTCGACGGTGCGTGCTCGTGATCGCCGTTCAAGCGAATGGCAGTCGTGGTCTGCGAGTTCTCTGATTTTGTCCCCCCCGGCTCACGGCTCTGTCCTCAGCTCGTGGCTTTAGTGTTCTCCATTCTACGTCAAGATGCCTCATTCCCTCGCTGTCTTAGCTACTTTCTCGAGTCTAGGCGCCTCAGCAACACATTCTATTTCGTCATCAGATCCAACAGGTCTATTCCATTCAGAATGGGCGGGCTCATCGCCGCTCTCTTCCGTACCGTCTTTCTTAAGTTCCGTTAGTAAGTCCGCTGGTGCTGCCTTGCACAGTCTTTTATCTCTTTCGGGTTCGAAAGGGGCAACTGCAGCCGCATCTGGAGTGCCTGGAGCCCAGGGGTGCTCTTTCTTCTGTACAGGAGGCGTCCCGATATACACGGGAGGCTCCTCTTCGGCATCCTCTGGAACAGTAGGGGGGCTTTTAGGGTCCCACGCCGTAGCGGGGAAATTCCTGGGGTTGACTTCACATCACACTGGAGATCACGCCTCGCTGACGGATCTCCTTCATTCTTCCGATTCTGCTTTCTGCAAGGCAAGAGTATCTGCCGCCACTGCCGGCCCATCTTACGTTGCCGCAGCGGAGAACGCCACAAAGGCACCAGCGATTGCGGCGAAGTTCTTGGGTCTCCCCTCGGGTCATCCGGTTTCCATCTCCGCATCGTCCACAAAAGCATCAATCTTATGTGCGAACAAACCAGCGGGGACAGCAGCTGCCTCCAAGTTTTTCTCCGGAAGTGCCACTGGGGGCCCGCACGGTGTTAATGGTGCCAGCAGTGTTGCACAGAAATTCCAGAGTGAGCTTCTGCCCCACGTAGACAATGCAGCAAAGGGAGGGAAGCTCTCGAGTACTGGATATAATGGTGAGAGCTTTCTCTTGCGCGCAGGCGAGGCAGGGCCCGCCGCCGGGACGGCGGCCTCGGCAGCAGCTAAAGGAGCTGCAGGGGCTAAGCTTATTGTCGGAAGTAGTGGGGGAACTGATGGAGGGTTGTGTGGAGGACCCGATGCTTTAGGCGTCGCTGCTGGTGTCACAGGAGGAGGAAGCGCAGTTGGAGGTGTCGGGGTCCCGAGTGAGGGTGGAGGTGGGAGCTTCTTTCTGTTGCATGCTGACGAAACTGGCCCGACTGCTGGAACTGCAGCTGTTGCCGCGACGAAGGCAAATGCGTTTGCGGTGTCTGCGCAGGCCAAACGTGGAGCGTTTACTAAGGCAGCCGGGGGCAAAGGAGCTTTGGGTACGAAGACGGTATTCTGGGGGAAGAAGAGTAAAGGAGGTTTCGGGAAGAAGGCGGGAGGGGGCAGATCGTCTGCTGCCAGTCGGCGGGCGTCGAAGGCAGCCCAAAGGCAACAGAGGCAGGCAGAAAAGGAAGCAAAGGCGGCGGCGAAGAAAGCCCAGCGGCAACAGAAGAGAGAGGCGGCTGCACAACGGAAGGCAGCCGCGAAGGAGGAGCGAAGGGCCCAGAAAGCGCAGAGGAGGGAACGAGAGATAGAGAAAGAAAACCAGAGAGCAAGGGAGAAGGAACAGCGGAAGTTCGAGAGGCAGCAAAAGCAAGCTTACAGGGATGAGAAAGCTAGGTTGCAAGAAGAGCAGAGGCGTTACCGGAAGCTTAGGGAGAACCAGGAAGAGGTTGAACGGGAGCGCCGGGCTTACGCAGCGTCTAGTAGACGAGATACAGACTACGGAGGCAGAGGCTGGGGATCCGGGTACAGGCGCACCCCCAGCTACGAGGATGTGGACCGGAGCGGCTATGGTTACGGTGGCTATCGAGGCGGGTATGGGGGTTATGGAGGCGGTGGGTATGGGGGTTATGGAGGCGG